>NC_068349.1:10028436-10328436 GCF_014633365.1 Diospyros lotus | reverse complement strand
CCTGGACTCATCCAAAAAATATAAATTTAAATTTGGACTACAACTGTACTCGTACACTGACGAGTATAAACCTCTCACCAAAATAAAGAAAAAAATATAAAAGTTTTAATGTGTTTTTATTGTGTTTTAATTGCAGGGTGAGAGTGCAGTCACCCTAGCCCAAGAGAATCCCACGCGCTTAACCCTACCACAGGAAAAGAGCAATTTCTCAAAAAGCTATGCCACCATACTGACTCGACGACACGACGCGATTCTAGCTTAAATGGGGCTGCCAACGCATCTCACCAGATTACGTTCTCACCTTAAGCATCCAAGAACCACCATACAATCCTAACTCCAAAATTTCACATGGACCACCTAGTCATCCTAGTGTAACTTCCCTGGCCGAACAGCCTGGCACGAAAATCAAGGCGGCTATCCTGACATGCACACCAACATCAGATACCCCTATTATTCCGTCACGCCCTTGGAGAATTACGGCTACACTATCCAGACAACATCCTAGGCTGACATCCCACATGAACAACACTGTATAGACCACCTAGTTGTCCTAGTGCAACTTCCCTGACCAAACGGTCTGGCACGAAAACCAAGCCGACTATCCTAACATGAACACTAGTATGAGATACTCCTATTATTCCGTCACGCCCTTGGAGAATTATGGTTACACTATCCAGACAACATCTTAGGTTGACATTCTATACGTACGCACAAAATGCAAGACAATGCCACATTCCACAATTCAATGCATCATATAAACAACATTTTATAAAATGTAATGCACAAGTTCAGAATGTTTAGGGACGAACCTCCCTCATAAAAACCAACCGTTACCGGTTACCTTTTTAATGCACAAAACCATTTTGCATGAAATCACCACATGTTCAGATAAAACAAGGACAATAAATCAAGTTTTGGGGGCGAACACTCACCTTGAACGAAACTTTGAACACCTTAAATCTTGTGTCGAACCTCGACTTTTGTGCAACTCCTCAAGTCTTTTGACCAAACCACCTCTTTACACGTCCTCACGTGCTGCTCAAGTGCTCTGTGCGTGTGATTCTTCGCGTATGCTTAAAAAGCCCTCTATCCACTAAACCCGAAGCACTCTTGTCTAGCACGAACTTCTCACAATTTAGAATGAGAAACTTTTGGCCATGAACCCCTATTTATAGGTTTTGGAAAACTTAGCCACCGAGAAATATATATTCTACAATCATTTTAAATCTTCAAAAATCCTTTACAATCATTCCAAATCTTTTAAAGATCTTCTGCAATCATTGTAAATCTTCCAAGATATTATATAATAATTACCAAATCTTCTAAGATATTCTGTAATTATTCTAAATCTTCCAAAATATTATATAATCATTACCAAATCTTTTAAGATATTCTGCAATCATTCTAAATCTTTCAAGATATTATATAATTATTATCAAATCTTTTAAGATATTCTACAATCATTGTTATCCGAATCAAATCTTATTCAAATCAAATCTTTATCCAAATCAAATCATATCCAACAAAATCTTATCCAATCAAATCTTATCAAATCTTTTCCAAATCTTATCCTTAAAGTCATCATGAGCCTTCATCTTATCTCTAACGTCATTATACGGCTTCATCTTATCTCTAATATCATCATAAGGCTTCATCTTATCTCTAACCTCATCATGAGACTTCATCCTTATCTCTAAAGTCATTTATGAGGCTTTTCCTGAATCTCCCAAATGTCCCTAGTAAAAAGGTTTCAATAATTACACTTTTGCCCGAACTTTTGGATAATTTCACTTAGACCCTTTCCAACATGGTCCCAGACTAATTTTTAATTGCATTTTAGTCCCTAAAAAATGGACTAATTACGCTAATGCCCCTAATTTTTAGGTAAATTACACTTTTACCCCAATCTCAAAAATTACGATTTTGCCCCTGGCTCATAAATTAAACTTTTATCTCCAAACATCTACAATCCTTTAAAACATCATATTTTCTCAAGTATTTGAATCTAAAAATCTCGAGTATTACATCCCTTACGATCATTCGATTTTCTCAACCTAGTAGATAGCTGTACTAGAAACTGTTCCCGATCCAACTTCTTTTGATGCCTAAAATCATAACTCGTATTACTCGTTGATACCAAACTATTTTCCTTAAAAATCTAAGGTCCAGGGTACTCCATCCGGTCGATTCGATAATTAGTTAACTAAATTCTCAAATTGATTTTCAGTTCCTTGAACTTACTTGACACTTTGCAATATGGGGTATTACACAACTGTTGAGCAATATCTATATAAAGACATCCATAGGCCGCTTTCTTGTTTTTTTATTTCATTTGTTGCATTGTAGGCTGTTTTCAAATTTCTGTTCTTCTGCGAACTTCTTGCTGCTATATTGCATCTAGCCTTGATCACTAGTCAACTTTCGTCTTTGACACTTTGCCGAATGTGAGGCCCTGGGCCCACTACTTGGTGTCACCGTAACCCAAGGTTACCTTTACGGCCAATCGCGAAGGACGGATATGACCTGCCAACATAAATTATTAAAATAATATGGGCACCCTAGGTGAGGGCTTCGCCGCCTTCGACTGTTGAGAACTCAACTGCAAATACATAAGTAGCGAAACTTCGCCCGATTCTTGTGCTCAATTAGGCATTTGAAATATAATTCTGATTTCCATAACAAACAAAATAAATACCAACACACTCAATAAAGTACTCCAACGATCAAACATATTTCACATTCTGACTGTAACTAACTGGTTCAAGCACACATACTGAGTTACTCATAGCGGGAACCTTAAAATACAGAGAATATATATATATATTATATAAATAACACAAAAACACGACCCATATTCTCACTGTCCGTCTTTACTATTAATCAGTGACTCTTCCGCCAACACCGCTTTCCCTTTCTTAGACCCCGTGCCACCTATATGGTTAGTGGGGAAATATTGGGGTGAGTCTTAGGACTCAGTAAGGGTAATATGAGATGCGGTAAATTAAAATGCATGATAGTTATAGAAAGATATGAAGTGTATCATGCATGCAGGCTTGTCCACCGCACCCTACTCCGGATTTTGGTGGCCCCACCGATTTCATTTAGAACCCCATCTCGAGACTCACATAGCCCAAATTTACAGCCCCATGCCTAGACACTTCCCCTATCGTCTAATACAAGCCATGCCAAAATAAATTTACACGTAATTTATATTAAACCTTATAGCGTATTAATTGCTTGCTTCGTGCTGGTTCCGCATCTCAATTTTCTATATAATTATAAAATAAAATAATCAGGCACACGGTTAATTTTAATTATCGCTGCTACATTACAAGATAATATAGCTAAACACGTAATTAATTTTAATTAACACTATTAAATAAATTTAAAATATTTTTATACCTTACGTATACACACGGATAGAGTTTTGGCACGTCTAATATTTCACAACGTTTAGAGTAGTGAAAACACTGCTATTTATAGGCATCATGAGCTTGAGGGAAAGGAGGGTGAAGGACTTGGGGCCTAAGGAAGCCCCCAGATACTGCCATGTGGAAGCAAGGGAGAGGGGAAGAGTGGCGGGGTGAGGGACATTGCCACGCCACGTGGTGCGGCCTGGCTGCGAGGCTGGCGTGCATGGCAGTGCGCATGGGTGTTGCCTGTCGCCTCAAAACGGTGTCGTTTTGCACCTACCTTGCTGGAAAATAATTCTAGCTTTCACACCGCACATGCAGCCAAGGAGAATCGAACCCATTCCTTGTCCCTAGCTTCCCTTGCGCGTGACCGCTCGCGTTATCTCTCACCCTCAACCAATATGCAAGCCCAATTAATTTTAAGGTGATATAGGGCCATTTCCGAAAATCGCACAACCCCCCAATCTTCCAGAATTCACACACACCCCCACACCTCATTTTCCTTATTTCACTTACACCCTAAAATCTCCAAAAAATCATTAATTTAATTTATTCTATTTTTTCCATTGTTTCCATAAATATCCTCATAGTCACAATTCTTTAATGAATCACAATTAATTCATCTCAACCTCACGATTAACCGATAATCATGCACAAATAATCATAAACCCGATGATTAATTTTTCAAAGTCTAGGGTGTTACACCGAACCTCTCAAGTAATTCTTCGGATCTGATTTTTCCTTCCTTTCCACTTTCATTTGTCACTGTGATTCGCCTATTACCGACCATCATTGTGAGATTAGGGGTGAATTTGGGGATGAGTAAATATACGGGCATCATAGCAGGACTCTTGGATTGGAATCCGGTGCCCTCGCAGGAAGTTAGCTACCAAGCCTTGTTATTTTGGGTCTTGTAGGGCCATTTCAGGGGTTTTGAAGGTAGCTCAGAATAGGCATGGGATGCCGATTGCTGATAATTTTGTTTGGCCTGGTCTTTCGAGGACATTGTAGGTACTGTGTATATGGCTAAGAGGGCCATTATGGATAATGTGAGTGGAGAAGAAGAGGCTAGGGCTGATCGAGTGGGTTCATCTTCGAGTGTGCCTTGTGGCATATATGCTTGGGTAAGAGAAGATATGGCTAGAATTGCCTCAGTGTATGACTATTTTTAGAGAATTGTCGAGCTAAGGAAGCAAATGCTTCTGTTAGCTGCCAAGGATGAAGGCTTATTTGTGTGCCACCCGTGTAGGGAGGGAGAGCAAGTCTACATGGAGTTGACTTCGGACTTGGATTCGAGGTCAATCTACATATACAAGACGTTTTTTACATGTCTTCGGCTATGGTTCCCCTTTATTGACTTCCAAAGCTTGGTGCTGGCGATGCTGAACGTCACTTCGACCCAACTACATCTGAATAATTAGGCTTTCGTTTGGGCCTTTGAAGTGCTTTCCAGATTTCTAGGGCAAGAAGAGAGTATGGGGGCGTTCTTTTACTTTTTCCAATCGAAGGGTCAACAAAGGCAGCTAGGTGTCACTGAATGATCTCCCGAGGAGATGATTATTGAGGCCCTTGATAGCTCTTACAAAGGTTTCAAGGTCAACTTCTTTAAGGTGGCTTCCCAGGAGGACAGGCTCGCCTTCCTAGGCACAGATAGCCTATCAAGGTACCTTCTGACTTGGAGTAGCGAGCCAAGCTCTCTTATGGGGCTTGAATATTGAAGCCTTAATCTGGAGGATCAAGCAATGGTAGATGTACTTGAGACTTTTCTAGTGCTGGAGACATCGGTTTGACCAAGAGGGTTTGACCGAGTATATGTGTAGGCCTTTGTTTGTTTCTCTTTTCCTTGCCACTAGCTACTTTGTTTTTCTTTCTCCTATCATGCTTACTTGTTTCTCATACTATATGATTCTTGTTTCAAACTCCATGGCTCCTAAGATGACCCCCGAGGAGGTGAGGAGACGTCTGGAGAGAAAGGAAGTTGAGGTGGCGAAGATTGGCTCGGTTTCGGCTAGCAAGACTGCCGAGGAGGCTCCCATCTTTGGTGCTGTTGAGAAGGCCCCCCGTTTCTAGAGTTGTTGAGAAAGCTCCTACTAATGTGGCCTCTGTCTCAACTAAGGGCTCTGTGCCGGCTTCCCAACTTGCCTCAAAAGCTGTGTAAGCACCCCCGCCCGGATATCCCAATCACCCAAACTACCCGAACGAGAGCATTTACAGAAGGAGAAAGAATGGAACACAAGACAAGAACCACCCTGGCATGCATACACAAAAATAAGAACAGTGGAAGTGAAGCTAAACACATGCATGCACTACGGGTACCCCGATAGCACAACGGTCACATGATAAATAAATGAACACAGACTCCTGTGCCGACATACATAAGACATGAGGAAAGACCTGGCACAGTAGAAATAATAGAGTAAATCTTACTCAGACATCAGAGTTGACAGGGATCGACAGGATTGCCTATACACCATACTGACACTGCCGCTAGAAGCTGACTCTCTTGCCCATGGCTCACGCTGCGACTACCTGGAATGATGGAAAGCAAAGTGAGTCGAGAAACTCAGCAAGCATAAGAAAAGAAAGGCTGAAGCTTGTATAGATCCAATAAACTCTTCCCAAAACACTAACCCCCAAGTACACACAAGCCATGAGATGCCCAACACAGCATAAAAACGTAAATGGAAGCACATATCGGTCCTTGGGGCCCACATAAGACACACAACACCCAAGTTTCATACCAACTTGTTATTGCCCTGGAAGGCAACATAAATCTCCAACAAATCTACGAGCACTGTCCCGGGTTGGTGCTCTCGTCACCCGTGTGTCCGTGTCGGTACTCCTGACACCCGAGCCATAGGCTCCCTTGGAATGGTCCTCCTGTCCGAGAACTGATAACTGTCGGTAACCATGCAATACACATAAAAATGCAATAGCGTAGTGAGCATCAATGTGATACACTAGCGCCCATACATCCAGGCATCAGGCTATTCTCCGCCCACATAGTAAACCACACGTGATGCATATGCCCGTGCTGGATGCAACCTAATCAATCTAGAATGTTCGTGTCCAAGCATACTCAATAAATGAATATCCCAACATGTAACCCGTACACGTACCCATGTGCATATCAAATCATGAACAGTAATATAATGAATCTAATCGTGCAGTAAATCACATACTGGCAGAGCTAGTCAACAGTGCCCGGCACCGATCAACGGCCAGTGATAGGAGTGTCCACTCGACCGTCCACTTCAGGGCCGTACAATAGTCTACCCCAATGTCACTAAACAGTTGACCCCTGCCCCACTGCTCGGTAGCTCTAACTGAACCATAAATAAATCCAAAAAAATCATAAATAAACTCGCATATCTAGGAACCTAGTCCCCAAGTTGGGTTCAGTATCATTCCAAAAGGAATGGGGGCAGTACAAACCCCCGTAGGCACACAACGAATAAAATCATAGAAGTCCCGGATTTAATTTAAATTAACACAATTGAATAATATCTCAATAAATAATGGTAGGCGCCAAATTAGAGTAAGGGAGGGTATAAAATACAAGAAACCACGGTGTCTCTCTCGGGAATTAAAGAACAGGAGGAATGGGTTAGGAACTTGCCTTTGCACGGCTGATTCTTGCCTTTCTTGTACTCATGCTGCAAAGTAAAACATTTAATAGCGATTAATAAAACTGTGGCTCACATTAATTAAATCTAACCGTGTAATATAACTAATTTAGCTGTTTAAAATCCCACGTAGGCACACCGTAAATAAAACCCCAATGAGTCTCATATTTAATTTAAATTAAATCAAGCTAATAAAATCCTCATTTCGTATAATTAATACACAAAATCAAAACGAATTAAGGGAAGATGAGGGGTTCACAAAATGGAAAGAAATCGTAAGGGTAGAGGGAACTTGCCTCGTTTAAGCTGATTAAAGCGTTTCCACGTTTAAACACCACCAAATTAATGCACGCTGTAAAATAGATTATAAACTCCCAAAATTAACAAAATTAGACCCAAAATAAAATTCCATCCGTACAGAATGTTTAATACATATTTCTTTACTTACCTAGGTAATTAAAACCCATTTAAACCAAGTTTAGTCTTGGATTTCTCTTCAAAAATGGCCCCTGCACGCACTGTTCTTCTTCTCCAAATTTTCTTGTTGATTTCTGCTTAAAAAATGGCCGAAATTTCCCTTAAAACAAGGCAAAACGGAGGCTTCAATTGGGCGGCTGAGAGCGCGCCACGTGGCCGCGCAATTGGCTGCCCACCACCTTGCTGAAACGACGTCGTTTCAGGTAGCTAGAGGTTGATTAAAAATCAGCCAATTTTCCCTAGCCGTGCTTACACCCCAACCAAGAATCAACCCCGCATCCCGCCTGCCTTATTGCGTGCGCGCGCCAGCTGCTCCTTTGATAATATATACACGCCCCATTAATCTTAAAGGAATATCATGGCATTTCTGAAAATTACATTTAAAATCCCATAACTTCTGGAAATTAACACATACACCCCTAACTCTTTTTCTCACTTATTCAATTAACACCCAAAGTTTCCAGAAATTCCACCAAATTAATTTATTTTCCTATTTTCCTAAATACTCTCCAATAAATAATTATTTTCTCAAAATAACATAAATACACATTTTCTTAAATCTCCAAATACCTAAATAAATCAATATTTCCTTTTTAACCCACAAATATTCAATAATCACCACAAATACATTAATTAATAATTATTAACTTTTTCCAAATAATTTAATTAATTACTTTTAATTCCCTATTTTCCTCAAAACCACATAAATAAATACTTCCTCTTAAATTCCCAAATATTCAATAATGTCCTCAAACACCGTTTTGAATAATTATTATTTATTTTCAAATTTATGGATATTACAATTCTGCCCTCCTTAATAGAATTTCATCCTCGAAATTCGCGCTCAGTTCATGTCCTCTAGATACGCTCCCAATTCTCATGATATTACTCAACATCACATCTGGGACATTTCATATCATCATTTTTCAGTATTCCCACAAGTCCGAGTCTACTACTTATCCTACTTGACTTAATACACTAGTACATCTCCCCAATCCATCACCTCTATTGGACCACGTTTTGACCACTAATACCTTAACCAGCTTAAGGAACATCATCAATCATATTACATACAACCACAAGGTTCTCTTGTTACAATATTATAATCCACCCATTTCTCAAAGCTATCTCTTGTTCTCATCGCACTTCCGTTTGGTACTATCTCGACCATATAGCAACCTAAAGGCAAATTCAATATCCAAAGGCATTCCATCCTAATAATAAATTGATTCGCAGCACCAAGCTCAATGCAAATGCAACTAACTTCAAATACAACCGGTAATGACAGGAGTGGAACCATCCTTTAACATGACAAGAGGCTAATACTCAGTAACGTGACCGGGACCTGCTACATACCTATGAAGCATAGGAACATAGAAACGATTCTACATATCCAATCAAAAATTCAACAGCAATATCCTTTAGTCTGACTTTTTCCAACTGATTTTTAACCAAATACACAACATTTTCTCGGCAATACTTTCTCCCACAATTTGCTGCGTACACTCGGGGTCCCGTCAATAAATATGGGTAGTCATTTACTCAGAACTATCAAGGGATATACAGTCTCCACTCAATACATCTCAAGATCTAAAATGTCACCAGATCTCCCCTCCTAAGGAGTCGGCATACCTAATTATGACTTATTCAGTGACCACCAATCCTTAGCCTGGTCTTGCTACTAATCTTAACTCCAAATAGCTAATTGGCCATACCTCATTTTGATCACTAAATACTAACCTTAACCTCCTTAAGACTTTATACGGTAGCTGGGACTCGATCTTTAGAATTGGTGTTATCTACTCTGTAGCCTGTGCGACTAAAAGCACCTCATCGTATCAGTAACTGTTCTAATCCCCAAGGCATCTCATAAGTCGCCCCAAAAGCGAAAAAGAACTTAAAGATATGGGTTAAGCATTATTCTGACTGGCATAACAGGCCATCTCATGCTTCCGTCGATGTACCACTTGACCAGCAGCTAGAGGAGTCTCATTTTCTCACTCGGTCAATAACCGACCCTAGGGCATGTGGTATGTGATTAGTACTGCGCGTACTCATAGCAACCACTATCCTTACAGCAGAACCCGTCAGTGACTTAGATATGCAATTAAGTTCGGTCCTGGCTATACACCCGAGTATCTCCTGCAACATCAATCTTAGAGGGGTTTTCTTATTCCTACTTCACTTTATCACGGATGCTCCACGACGGCCCAAAACGTCTGCTACTACCTTTACTTAATCCTATTTATTACAGAACCTCACAGTCTTAGTCATTTGTCACGCCAACCACAGCGTCACCTGTACTCTGCTCCACCTTTGAGAACTAAACACCTATACCCTATCTGGGTAGTGATGCCAAATCTCCGAGCAGCATAACCATTGTAAGCTCCAAGTCCACAATTCTGTAATAGTCCTTCAGTGAATTCCCACCACAGATCTCTCTTGGGATAAGCTCGACCCCAGGCTTATCGTAAATACATTTACACCAGGCACACATCTCGATACCTACGGATCTACCATTTACCATCGGACTCCTATAGGACATTTCCACCATGTGGTACCTTTCCATACCACTCCTGGTAAAATCCAATCATGGACCTCCAGCTCATATTCTACCACGACCTCATCTCTCATGAAATTAACGCAAGCCTTTTATAGGGCGCTGATAATGCCTGGTGAGACTAAAGAAGCTCTAGACCTCTATTCCTGTCGTCGGTCCCGACCAATTCATAAATATTGCGAAGGCATCGGTTAGCCCCAAATGGCATGGCCACGAACTTATAGAGGTTGTACGAGTACGACAAACAATCATTAGAATACATCTCAAAATTAGCCTGACAAATTATCTGTTCGGGAGAAAGGACATTTATGCCTCAAGACTGCCCAGTTCAATTGCAGGGTCAATCCCTTACTAAGGTAACTTCCTTGGTAAATCTCCAAGAAAATCCAGAGTATCCCTCGCTCACTCACAACCGGGAGAGGAATCCAACTATACACGCCCTTATCATAAACAACATGTTACCTAAATGCAGCTTTAAAAGTTCCCTTAAACGAGGTACGTGTTATCTCTAATCTGCATCACCAATAGACAATGATTAGGGACCCAACAAGTCCACCACAAGTAAAGTGTCCGGCCCACTCCATCTTAGCGAAAACAGTCTACAACTAAATGTCCATCGCAGGTCAAACCTGTGACTTTTCAGGTTCATACTATTCATTACATCAAGTCACTAGGACACTCTTTGCTAATAGCAATAACTACTTGATTCCTAAGGATCCCAAGGCTCATGAGTTTACTAAATACATCTCATTACATAATACCTTCAAACATTATACATGATGGTTCTCACACACTTCCCATTCTTACAAAACTCATAATTTACAACCATACATTTGCATTACAGCCCCCTACTAACCATACTAACTAGAACTCCCCTCATCACCCCTGGCAACCGAGGTAGCTTCATCTGTCCGGTAAGCTAAATCCTCATTACCACTACAAGAAAAATCAGTTTTAATGACGGAAAAATCCGTCACATCACTAAAACTGGAAATTCTGTCACTAAATTTTTTAGTAATGGGTTTAGTGACAGGTAAGGAATCCGTCACTAAAGTGGGCGTCACTAAATTTTAGTGACGGATTTTTGGATCCCATCATAGATTAGTGACGGGAAGATATCCCGTCACAAATCAGTGACGGGACACATCCCGTCACTAATCAATGACGGGGTTGCATAGCCGTCACAGATCTGTGACGGCTCTGCAACCCGTCACTAATTTGTGACGGGAATTCTTCGTCACAGATCCTTTTAAAAATTAAAAAAAAATTAAAATTAATTTTTAAATCAAAAATAAAAATTTAATAAATAACAAGAAACCATTTTAAAATTTTAAATTATATATATAATAAATAAAAATTTAAAATTAATTATAGAAATAATTAAAATTTTACATTAAAAAGAAAATATTAAAAATTTAAAATTGAAAACTTTTACTGTTTTAAATAAAAAAATAATATTTATTAATATAATTACATAACAAAATAAGATACATTTATACTATGACTACTAAATAACAATCAATAAATTTTACATTTTAATTTCTAAATGTAACAAATAATATAAACAATTAAACTAAACTACACAAAATAACTAAAATTAAACTAACACAAAATAACAAACTTTAAACAATTAAACTAAACAAAACTAACAACACAAAATAACTAAAATTAAACTGACAAAAAATAACTAACTTTAAACAATTAAACTAAACTAAACTAACAATACAGAATAATTAAAATTAAACTAACATAAAATAACTATTAACTGAATAATAAAACTAACCTTAAATTAAATTATCTCCAAAAGTATGAAAAAACGATAGTAATGGCACAAAGGCGACACCGGCGAGAGACAACAGCAAACGAAGAAAATAGCGCGAAGAAAGATGGGGGAGAAAAGAGAAATCGCAGAGGGAGATGGGGAAGAAGAAAAGATTGCGGAGGGAGATATGAGAGAAAAGAGAAATCGCAGAGGGAGATGGGGGAGAAGAGAGAAATTGCAGAGAAAATTGGGGAAGAAGAAAACAACGCGGGGAGAAGAGAGGGAGGGCAGGATTT
Source organism: Diospyros lotus (assembly GCF_014633365.1). Taxonomy (NCBI): domain Eukaryota; kingdom Viridiplantae; phylum Streptophyta; class Magnoliopsida; order Ericales; family Ebenaceae; genus Diospyros; species Diospyros lotus. The sequence continues at coordinate 10,316,302 of NC_068349.1, read as the reverse complement.
TAAAGTTGTTGTTTAGTGACGGGGCTGGCAACCCGTCACTAAATATGTGACGGGGGCTAACATCCCCGTCACTAAATAGCGACTTTAGTGACGGGGCTGATAATCCATCACTAAACAGCGAGTTTAGTGATGAGGATGTCAGCCCCCGTGTAACACCCCCTCTCCTAAAACTGCCCGAGAAGAGGTGTTACGGAAAAATAAAATAAAATTGACTGATAAACTGAAATCTGATACCATGAATGAACATCTCAATCAATTGGAATAAAAACTCTGAGTCAATACAGACTAAAAACCATAAACTCTGTCTAAGGGACAATCGCTCAACTGAAATATAAAATATATCTAAACTGGGAAAACATTATAAAACTCAACAGACTCCCAGACATCTTTTATCTTGAGCGGCTCCACGTACACACACTAATGAACATTGCTACTAGGCCCCACATCTAATACTCCCCTGCTAGAACCTGGAGGGGTGAAGAGTACAAGGTGAGCTACAAAAACTCAGCAAGTAATAAGCTAGAAAGAATACTGAAGCTGAATCGAAAAATATCGATATTGATAAATAACTCACTGATCTTGTACTGAATAATCACTGTCTGATTGCATTCATAAAAATGTAGCGCACATAAACTGTAAACTAAATGTAGGTATGCAACTTTGAAACATAGGCCCACATAATCTAATAATACATACCTGTCTGAACTAAAACCTGCATACATAAAAACTGTAAGCACATATTGTGGGCAAGCCCCTAGCCCCTTGGTTGCCACCAGGCGAGCAACTCATAAACTGGGCTGAAACTGAAATTGATGGGATCCCCGCGGACAAGCCGCCTAGCGCGCATAATGCAATGTAATGCTCATATAAAATGCTGGCACACAATATGTAGTGCTTCATATAAACTCATGCTCAATGATCATACCAAAATGTATGCACATAATCTCACCAAACAATGCTGATCATGTCATAATAAAATAATGCTGAACATGATATGATCTTCATCTATATATTGGAATACAAAGATTCAACAAATTATGTTTTATGGTATGGGCATGATTATCTTGTTACATTCTGGCATATAAACTCGTTACTGGAAGCTATTGAATAATTTAACTTAATTAAAACTTGGATTAAACTATTCTGGAAGTTCAATTAAATTTTTGGAAAAGCCATCCGGATATCAGGAAGGATATCCGGATATGATGAAAGACATCCGGATATGACAGAGGCTCATCCGGATATACTGACGCTCAAAACAAAAACTATTCGGATATGCTGGGATATTTTCGGATAGAAACTTAGGACATCCGGATATGATACTAGTCATCCGGATACACTGGAAGTACAAAGAACGAGTTATTCGGATATGCTGGACAATATTTGGATAAGGACTAGGACATTCGGATATGATTCTAGCCATCTGGATATCTCACTGAGGCATTCGGATGCCACAAAAGACTATTCGAATACGAATTTCAACTTTTGAGGGAGACATCTGGATATCAGGAGAGACATCCGGATATTATCTTGATCTATTCGGATATATAAACAAACCATTCGGATATCATACTCAAGGAACTTGAAACTCATCCGGATATGGGAAGACCCCTTTGGATATCTACAATTAAATTTGACGAACATGAACGCTAATTGAAATCTAAAACAAAACTTAATGATTCTACACCATTCTGAATAAAATATTAGGAAAACTAATTCCAATCGATATGAAACAACTTTAAGGATGATTCAAAGATAATATTTGATTGAATCGCTATAAAGATCATGCATATATGAGAACCTGCCTCTAAAAGAAATAAAAGGAGAAAGGAACTTGCAACTCAAAAGAAAGAAGAAATAATAGGACTTGCATTCCAAATGGGAAAAGGAGTAATAGAACTTGCAATCCATAATGGATAAGGATTTATAGAACTTGTAATCCAAAATGGATAAAGATTAATGGAACTTGCAATCCAAAATGGATGAGGATTAATAGAACTTACAATCCAAAATGGATAAGAATTTATAGAACTTGCAATCCAAAATGGATGAGGATTTATAGAACTTGTAATCCAAAATGGATGAGGATTAATGGAACTTGCAATCCAAAATGGATGAGAATTAATAGAACTTACAATCCAAAATGGACAAGGATTAATAGAACTTGCAATCCAAAATGAATAAGGATTAATAAAACTTGCTCATAACTTTACTGTTATACGCATATATATATATATACATCTCTGCTTACTGATATAAAATCTAAGAACTCAATGAAGAACTAGAATAATCTGAAAAACTGATATGAACTTATAATGAAAGGGATTACAGGAAGAATACTTGCTTGATAAAACTCTCTGATCGAACCCTAGAGTGATGCTGAAGACTCTAGCAAGCCTCTACTATCTCTTGGCCTCTTGGTTCTTCACATGGCGTGAAGAAAAGCTAAGCTAATGGGCTCTATATATAGACATAAAGCCCTAGATCACAGTTCTTCTACAACTTGGATTTCTTCTCCAAATCTAACTAGGAGACTCCCAATCCAAATCCATCTCATACATGGATTCTCATTCTCCTTTAAATACATAATCTCACTTGATTCATAATAATACAAAAATTATTGTTAACACTCTCAATTAATAATAAAACTCCAAAGTTACCTTCATGCCCTTGCATTTAATTTTCACAAAATAAATGCCATTTAAATGCTATTTAAATACTATTCTCTCAATTAAAAATCTAAATTGCCACCTTGGCAAATTCCTTTAACTCCAACATTAAAAAGAAATAAATGCTATTATTTTCCTTCAAAATCTCTGAATTGCCGCATTAAATAATTAATTGGCAAAATCTCTTAATCAATACTTCAATAATTAATTAAATAATTCCTGAATAAATATTGGGCCCTCTAATGGGTCGTTACAATTTCTCCTCTCCTTAAAAGAATTTGGTCCTCCAAATTCGTACTTGGTTACTCGAATAACGAGGGGTAAAGACGTCTCATCTCTTCTTCTAATTCTCACGTTACCTCTTCTGACGAATATTGCTGCCATTGCACTTTTACAAGAGGAATTGATCGATTCCTCTAAATCTTTTCCTTTCGCTTTAAAATACTGATAGGCATTTCTTCATAAGACCCATCTTTTATAACTTCAAAAGTCTGAAAATCAATCACATGCTGAGGATCTGGCACATACTTCCTCAACATCGAAACATGAAACACGTTATGAACATGGGACAATTGAGGTGGCAAAGCTAACTCATATGCCAAAGTCCCTATCGTCTCAAAATTTTAAACGAACCAATGTAACGGGGACTAAGCTTCCCTGTTACGCCAAATCTGCGAACTCCTTTAATAGGCATGACTCTCAACCGAACATGGTCACCTACCTCAAACTTGAGGTCTTGACGTCGCTTATCTGCATAGCTCTTTTTTTCTGTCTTGGGCTGTTTTCATTCAAACTTTGATCACTCAGATCTTTTCTGTCATCTGCTTGACAATTTCAGGACCTAATAAAGCCCTATCACCAATCTCTTCCCAACATATTGGCGATCGACACAATCGCCTATACAAAGCCTCATACGGACATTCCAATACTTGAATGGAAACTATTATTATAGGCAAATTCTACCAAAGGTAGATGCTCATCCCAACTACCTTGGAAATCTAGAACATAAGCTCTCAACATGTTCTCGAGAGTCCTAATAGTCCTTTCTGATTGACCATTTGTTTGCGGATGAAATTATGTACTAAACTTCAGTTGAGATCCTAATGCATCATGCAAAGCTCCCCAAAAATGAGAAGTGAAATGAGGATCTCGATCTGATAGAATACTGGATGGAACACCGTGTAACTTCACAATCTTCTCAATATAAATTCTAACAAATCTATTCAATAGATAAGTCTTATTAATAGGTAGAAAATAGGCTGATTTAGTCAAACGATCAACAATCACCCATATAGCATCATAGCAGCTAGTTATTCTGGGTAAACCCATCACAAAAATCCATAGCAATATTATCCCATTTCTACTCTGAATAGGCAATGGAAATAAACTTACGGGTTTTTGATATTCCACTTTAATTTGCTGGCATACTAAACCCTATGAAATATTTTTTGGCTATATCTTTCTTCATTCAAAATCTCTTGCTTAAGATTTCTATCATCAGGTATACAAATATATCCCTGAAATAAAAGTATACCATCACTCCATGGAGTATATCTCAAAGGAGAAAATTTCTCAATATCTACTTAAATCTGTGCCAACTTTTCATCTTCTAATTGCTGGTTCTTGAGTAAATCAAACAACTCGGGTTGCACCCTCGTATAAGCGCAACTCATCACCATACTATCCTCTGGGGCTAAAATAGATAAAACACTTAATTTCTCCAATAACTTCCATTCTTAAACCATTATCGTAGCCATAAAAGCTCATCGCCTACTTAAGGCATTGATTAGTGGTTAATTTTATAAAAATTTTGTTATAATGATACCCTTCTTTTGATCTTAAAAATAGTTTAAATTAGATATTAATATATATTTTATGGTTATATGCAAGTTTAAATTGAAAAATGAATGAAATGAAATTTTAAAGTAAAATTTAATAATAATAATAATAATATATAAAATTATATATAATACATATACATCATTATATGCATGCATGTAATATATATATATAATATAATATATATATATGTGCCATGTGTAATACATATATATAATATATAATTTATTAATAACATTAAATTATTTTTATTTTTTTTTAGGCATGAAGAATTCAAGCCCATGAAGAATTAAGGCCCAATTTGAGCAACCCATGGAAGATATTATTTGGAGAAGGCCCAAGGATTATTTTTATTTTTTATGTGAGAGCTTTATTAGGTGTGTTTTTTAGCTAAAATCCATTTAACTATTAGGTGGATATTATAGCTAAAATCCATTTAACTTTATGAATGCTTTATTAGGTATGTATTTTAGCTAAAATCCATTTAATATTAGGTGTGTATTATAGCTAAAATCCATTTAATATTAGGTGTGTATTATAGCTAAAATCCATTTAACTTTAAGTGTGTGAGTGCCCATTAGATATAATTATGTCTAGTTGAATAATTGAAATTGTGTGGTTTGTATTGCATCTTGTGGCCTATAAATAGATCACTTGATTGCATTTGTAAGTGTGATTATTATTCTTGAATAAAAGTTTAGTTGTTTCCTTATAATTCTCTCTTTGAGAATTGTTCTTGTTCTTCCTCATTTTCTTTAGTACTTTCTCTTATAATCTTACTTTTTTTTCTTCCTTCTTTTAAATTCTTATGTCATTTATTATTACTTTATTATTCACCGCCTAAATGGCCAATTAATTTGTGCCTTTAAATTTCTGCAATTTTAATTCTTGTCATTTAATTATTCACCGCCTAAATGGCCGGTTAGTTTATGCCTTTAAATTTTTGCAATTTTAATTCTTGTCATTTAATTATCCACCCCCTAAATGGCTGGTTAGTTTATGCCTTTAAATTTCTTGTCATTTAAATTCTGTTATTTAAATTACGCCATTTAAATTTCTGTCAATTAACTTTCAAATAAAAATGAGTAGTTAAATCTAATCTTGGGTTAAGGCAAGGACAGTGTCCAACGCCAATGATTCCCAAAGAAAGCTGCGCTTTAAATAAGTAACATTAATTTAAATTTCAGTATGAGTGTGTATTAATTATTAAAAAATCACTAGGTTTGGATTAGAGCGTAAGCCTAACTTAGAGCTTTCATGCCATGTATGAGAGTTACTAGAACTGGAAACGCTATCATACCTAAACCCAGATGATTAATTTAGTTGTTTTGTGTATTAATTGCAATTGGATTTATGGTGGTTGCTTAAATTAGAATCTCGCATATCATGTATGGGGATTGCTTAACCTAGAACTATCATCATCTCTAATTACATTTAATAACAAACCCTCATATCTGAAATTAAATTAATGTTGCTAATTTTTTATGCTAAAATTTGGGAATCAACGGGTTGGTACTGAAATTGTCTTAACTCAAGCACTATCCAAATTCATATTTTTACGTTTAATGTTTATTTCAATTTCTGCCTTACTTTATTTTCTAGTATCTGTTGTCTAAAAAAAACTCATAAAAAAACCTTGTTGCCAATTTGTTCAAATGCGTGTGCGTGTGTGTGACATTCTTTTTCTTTTGCCATAAATAAATCTCTCAGTGGACGACCTGGATTCATCCAGAAAATATAAATTTAAATTTGGACTACAACTGCACTCGTACACTGGCGAGTATAAACCTCTCACTAAAATAAAAAAAATATAAAAGTTTTATTATGATTTGTTCTTATTATGTTTTAATTGCAGGGTGAGAGTGCAGTCAGGCATCGGCTATCACATTAGCCTTTCTTGGATGATATAGAATCTCATAGTCAAAGTCTTTAAATAACTCGACCCAACGTCTTTCCCTCGTGTTCAATTCTTTCTGGGATAAGAGATAATGTAGACCCTTATAATCTGTATAAATATCAACTTTCTCACCATATAAATAGTGTCGATATATCTTTAATACAAATACTACTACTACCAACTCTAAATCATGAGTAGGGTAATTCACCTTGTGTTTCTTCAATTATCTGGAAGCATAAGCATTAACTCAACCTTATTACATAAAAACTGTAAGCACATACTGTGGGTAAGCCCCTAGCCCCCTGGTTGCCACCAGGCGAGCAACTCATAAACTAAGCTGAAACTGAAACTGATGGGATCCCCGCGGACAAGCCGCCTAGCGCGCATAATGCAATGCAATGCTCACATAAAATGCTGGCACACGATATGTAGTGCTCCATATAAAGTCATGCTCAATGCTCATACTAAAATGTATGCACATAATCTCACCAAACAATGCTGATCATGTCATAATAAAATAATGCTGAACATGATATGATCTTCATCTATATATTGAAATACAAAGATTCAACGAATTATGTTTTATGGTATAGGCATGATTAACTTGTTACATTCTGGCATATAAACTCGTTATTAGAAGCTATTGAATAATTTAACTTAATTAAAACTTGGATTAAACTATTCTGGAAGTTCAATTAAATTTTTGGAAAAGCCATCCGGATATCAGGAAGGATATCCGGATATGATGAAAGACATCCGGATATGACAGAGGCTCATCCGGATATATTGACGCTCAAAACAAAAACTATTCGGATATGCTGGGATATTTTCGGATAGAAACTTAGGACATCCGGATATGATACTAGTCATCCGGATACACTAGAAGCACAAAGAACGAGCTATTCGGATATGCTGGATAATATTCTGATAAGGACTAGGACATCCGGATATCTCACTGAGGCATTCGGATGCCACAAAAGACTATTTGAATACGAATTTCAACTTTTGAGGGAGCTATCCGGATATCAGGAGAGACATCCGGATATTATCTTGATCTATCCGGATGTATAAACAAACCATCTGGATATCATACTTAAGGAACTTGGAACTCATCCGGATATGGGAAGACCCATTCGGATATCTACAATTAAATTTGAGGAACATGAACGCTAACTGAAATCTAAAACAAAACATAATGATTCTACACCATTCTGAATAAAATATTAGGAAAACTAATTCCAATCGATATGAAACAACTTTAAGGATGATTCAAAGATAATATTTGATTGAATCGCTATAAAGATCATGCATATATGAGAACTTGCCTCTAAAAGAAATAAAAGGAGAAAGGAACTTGCAACTCAAAAGAAAGAAGAAATAATATGACTTGCACTCCAAATGGGAAAATGAGTAATAGAACTTGGAGTAATAGTACTTGCAATCTAGAATGGATAAGGATTTATAGAACTTGTAATCCAAAATGGATAAGGATTAATGGAACTTGCAATCCAAAATGGATAAGGATTAATAGAACTTACAATCCAAAATGGATAAGAATTAATAGAACTTGCAATCCAAAATGGATAAAGATTTATAGAACTTGTAATCCAAAATGGATGAGGATTAATGGAACTTGCAATCCAAAATGGATGAGAATTAATAGAACTTACAATCCAAAATAGATCAGGATTAATAAAACTTGCTCATAACTTCAATGTTATACGCATATATATATATATACGTCTCTGCTTACTGATATAAAATCTGAGAACTCAATGAAGAACTGGAATAATCTGAAAAACTGATATGAACCTGTAATGAAAGGGATTACAGGAAGAATACTTGCCTGATATAACTCTTTGATCGAACCCTGAAGCGATCCTGAAGACTCTAGCAAGTGTAACACCCCGCTTTTCTCTTATCGAGCGTGTCACTATGCTGGGGCCTAAATTATACACAAATTACTTTTTTCATTCTTTCTCGGTACATAACTTAACCTTAAGTACCGAATTCCAAACAAAACCCCCAGCAAATCATTAAAAATGCAGAAGCGATAATCGAAACCTGATATGGTACATAATCAAATCATTTTATTTATAACATAAGAATCCGTACCATAGTTAACATCATATCCTCAATATTGAAATACATAAATACGTGGAGATTCCAAAATATTATAACAAGGCTAATCATCAATAAAACATCAGCTAAAACATATCCGAGTCAGCTTGCTAAATCCATCGGCCACGCCATCACATGCCGTCATATCTCAACCTGCTCCTTGCCTGAGCTACAAGTCTAAACTGGAAAGTGGAATGTTCTAGGGGCATAACCCATTAGAAGATGAAACTTCTAGTGAGGGTCCAAAACATATATACGAATCCATAATGCAATAACATGAACAACATTTGCCTTTAGTGTAACTTCCCTGGCCCGCAAGCCCGGCTAGGAATCCTAGGCAAGTCCCGAACCTCTGCAGGATAAGTCTAACGTTATTCCCTCAACACCTTTGGGGAATTACGACTACACTCTAGGGGCGACATCTCATTCCCATGCACAAATATCAATGTGACAATAATATCGTGCCATGCAATTATCACGACTTTTGATGTAATATGACAAAATGAATCATATCTTTTGTAAATATTATGCATATATAAGCAATCATATATTTCATAAATATCATGCATAATAAACAATCATATCATGTAGGATAGGAAAAATCACAAAACCATGTTTAGTATAAAATTACTCACCTTTGCCCTAAAGAACCAAGATACCTCAAAAAGCGCGCATTGCCTCGATATGCATGCTCGACCTCGATTTTCGTGCCAACTCTCAAAACTTGCACCAATCACATCATCTCGATTACCTCAATCATAAAATAATATTTAATCACTAAATATCCTCAATATTCTATTTATTTCATTTTTCCTTCATTTTCTCTCATTTTTCCTTTCCAAAAATTCCAATAAATACCTCGAGATTATTTTCTCAAATCTAATTTCACAACAATTCATTATAGGTTATAAAATTCAAAGGAAAAATACTGGACTTACCCGGATGTTGCGTTTTCATGCAAAATAAGGCTCTTTGATGCTAAAATCGAGACATCGGGAATCCCAAATTCAAATCTTTTTACACGGACCTTCGTAAAATATTTTTCCTGATTTTTCAATATTTTTTTCAGAATTTTCCTGAGATCCATGCGCCCGCACTCGCCCCAACATGCTAGGGCGACTGTGGGCGAGTGAGGTGCAGCGCGTGACCGGCACGCGCCGATCATCTTCCCCAGCGACGGCGACGCCGGAAAAATTGGCCAACTCCATCTCTTGAAAGCCCTCATTGAATCAATCCATTTGGCACCTCTTTCAGCATGAAAGATCAACCAGAGACCCTTCAACCGGGTGGCCAAAGCCTCGGCTTGGCCGTCCGTCTCGTTTTTCGGTGACCTCTCGAACGGCCATCAAATGGCTACCAAAATGCTTGAAACTTACCAAAAACGATCTACATCTCATAGGCTTCAAAAGACCCTTATTTTGGAACGCTAATTCGTTCGATTTTGAGGCGATTTGAAGCTTCTTTCTCTCCTATTTTCGGCTACTTCGAATGCCTATTATAGGCAAATCCGAACGTCCCAAAGCCCTTTGCTGACCTACCCACGTCTCTTAGAGCATCCACCTTCCATAGATCACCCTGAAATCGACCCCAAACGACCAAAATGGCAGGTTGAAGGGCCATTATCGCGCGACCAAAAGCTGGTCGGTCTTTGCTCGATTTTCGGCCACCCTCGTGGCCTTTATCGGTCCAGCCTTCACAAAAGTTGGTCCCTGGGCAACCCTCGTGCTATCCCTATGGCCAATTTCAGTGAATTGCTGGGTTGGTCGGCCATGGTTGTTTGGAGGTTTTCTTAAAATTGCACTTTGGCCCCTCAAACTTTGGCTATGATCACTTTAGCCTATTTCACTTAACCCCTGAACTTTCCAATATTTCCATTGAGTCCCTCAAGTTTTAAAACAATCATTTGACCCTTGAGGATTCCGAAAAAATATCGTTTCGGCCTCCCTTTAGCAATTTCAAAAAACTGCACTTAGGCCCGAATATTCGTTTTGGCCCTAAACTTCTTTGTTTCTTTCTGAAACCACTGAAGGGTTGTTCTTTATGAAAAACTGAAGCCTCCTCAAGCTTCCGTTGACTTCCGAGAAGTCGTCTATAATAATTCGGTATTAAGCCTAATTGACAGCTGTATTTTAGCTATACCAAAAATTGTTCCCGATCCGATTTCTTTCGGCACCATAAATCCTATCTTGGGGTGCTCATTAATGCCACATCATTTTCCTTTGTCATCTCGGCTCCAGGGCACTCCCAATAGTCGATTTGGTCAATTTTTCGGGCTATTCAGATACCAATTTTCTCTGAAATCCCATTTCTCTTATAAATTGCTTATTTTTAATTAACCCAAATTTCTCGAGTATTATAGCAAGCCTCTGCTATCTCTTGGCCTCTTGGTTCTTCACATGGCGTAAAGAAAAGCTAAGCTAATGGGCTTTATATATAGACATAAAGCCCTAGATCACACTTCTTCTACAATTTGGATTCCTTCTCCAAATCTAACTAGGAGACTCCCAATCCAAATCCATCTCATACATGGATTCTCATTCTCCTTTAAATACATAATCTCACTTGATTAATAATAATACAAAAATTATTATTAACACTCTCAATTAATAATAAAACTCAAAAATTACCTTCATGCCCTTGCATTTAATTTTCACAAAATAAATGTCATTTAAATGCTATTTAAATACTATTCTCTCAATTAAAAATCTAAATTGCCACTTTGGCAAATTCCTTTAACTCCAACATTAAAAAGAAATAAATGTTATTCTTTTCCTTCAAAATCTCTAAATTGCCACATTAAATAATTAATTGACAAAATCTCTTAATCAATACTTTAATACTGAATTAAATAATTCCTGAATAAATATTGGGCCCTCTAATGGGTTGTTACACCCCGTCACTAAATTTGTGACGGGGCTGACAGCCCGTCACTAAATCTGTGACGGGGGCTAACAGCCCCGTTACTAAACAACGAGTTTAGTGACGAGCCAAGCAACCCTTGTCACTAAATTTGTGACGGGGCTGACAGCCTCGTCACTAAATCTGTGACGGGGGCTGACAGCCCCGTCACTAAACAACGAGTTTAGTGACGAAGTTGTCAGCCTCATCACTAAATCTGTGACGGGGGCTAACAACCCCGTCACTAAATCTGTGACGGGGGTTGACAGCCCCGTCACTAAACAGCGAGTTTAGTGACGGGGTTGTCAGTCCTGTCACTAAATTTGTGACGGGGGCTGACTGCCCCGTCACTAAACAGCGAATTTAGTGACGGGGGCTTACAGCCCAGTCACTAAATCTTAAATTTTATATAAAAATAACCTTAAATTTTTTAGTGACCGGTGTCTGTCACTAAATCCGTCACTAAATTTAAATTTTCTTGTAGTGTACTATCTACGCTAGAGCTGGATACAACAGGTCCCTCTGGTGGCTGTGACAGTCCTCTCAAGGTAGCTTGGACTAATTAGGTGTCAGGTAGTGCTCCAATCTTGGGCACGTCCTGTACCGGTCCCTAGCAAGGCTCCCAAATGGCAGCTTGTTGCCTCACAACCCTGGCAAAAGCATCATAATTGGAATAAAGGCTCACATCATTCATCATTACTCCAGTCAGCCGCCTCCACATGTCTTTCATGTGTTCATGGGCGAACATGACTTGTTTCTCTGACAATCCCTAAAAAGATCTTGTGGATCATCTCTTGAAATAACTCATCAAGTCGATACATATAACTCACTAGATACTCCTTTTCGTCTTGCCCACCTCCCCATCCAGAAGAAAACTCCTGTTCCCACTGACACCATAAACAATGCAATGCCAGGAGAGCATCCGAATTGGGTAGGGGTATACTGAGATCTAGTCCTCCGGATTCCATTAGGAATACTCAAAAGCTGCATATAGCATAAAATATCAGGCAAATAAATTACGGCTAAACTAACCTCTTACCCAAACACTTAGGGCAAGCATAAGTCCTAAAGAAATCCCATTTATACCACCTTACAATCCCATCCTAATGTGCACTTATCACCACTACACAAATATAAATTGAGACAGTCTCTCACATGAACCAACAAAACTCAACGCAGCCTGACCGTATTCAATTCACCTAGACCTCCCTAACTCTACCCGACAACCTTGGTATACAGGAATTTGTCCCCCAAAACTGACTCAAACTACGCTCTGATACCAATAATGTAAGCACCCTCGCTCGGATATCCCAATCACCCGAACTACCCGAATGGGAGCACTTACGAAAGGAGAAAGAATGGAACACAAGACAAGAACCACCCTGGCATGCATACGTAAAAATAAGAATAGCGAAAGTGAAGCTAAACACATGCATGCACTACGGGTACCCTGCTAGCACAATGGTCACATGATAAATAAATGAACACAGACTCTTATGCTGACATACATAAGACACGAGGAAAGACCTGGCACGGTAAAAATAATAGAGTAAATCCTACTCAGACATTAGAGTTGACAGGGATTGATGGGACTACCTGTACACCATACCGACACTGTCGCTAGAAGCTGACTGTCTTGCCCACGCTGCGACTACCTGGAATGATGGAAAGCAAAGTGAGTCGAGAGACTCAGCAAGCATAAGAAAAGAAAGGCTGAAGGTTGTATAGATCCAATAAACTCTTCCCAAAACACTAACCCCCAAGTACACACAAGTTATGAGACGCCCAACACAACATAAAAACGTAAATGTAAGCACATACCGGTCCTTGGGGCCCACACAAGACGCACCCAAGTCCTATACCAACCTGTCGTTGCCCTAGAAGGCAACATAAATCTCCAACAAACTTGCGCACGCTGTCCCGGGTTGGTGCTCCCCGTGTGTCCGTGTCGGTACTCCCGACACCCGAGCCATAGGCTCCCTCGGAATGGTCATCTCGTCTGAGAACTAATAACTGTTGGTAACCATGCAATGCACATAAAAATGTAATGGCGTAGTAAGCATCAACGTGATACACTGGCGCCCATACATCCAGACATCAGGCCATGCTCTACCCACATAGTAAACCACACGTGATGCATATGCCCGTGCTGGATGCAACCTAATCAAGCTAGAATGTCCGTGTCCAAGCATACTCAATAAATGAATATCCCAACATGCAACCCGTACCCATGTGCATATCAAATCATGAACAGTAATATAGTGAATCTAATCATGAATTAAATCACATACTGATAGAGCTAGTCAGTAGTGCCCGGCACCGGTCAATAGCCAGTAACTAGGAGTGTCCACCCGATGGTCCACTTCAGGGCCGTACAATAGTCTACCCCAACGTCACCAAACAGTCGACCCCTACCCCACTACTTGATAGCTCTAACCGAACCATAAATAAACCCGAGAAAACCATAAATAAACCCACACATCTAGGAACCTAGTCCCCAAGTTGGGTTCAGCATCATTCCGAAAGGAATGGGGGCAGTACAAACCCCCGTAAGCACACAACGAATAAAATTATAGAAGTCCCAGCTTTAATTTAAATTAACACAATTGAATAATATCTCAATAAATAATGCTAGGCGCCAAATTAGAGTAAGAGAGGGTATAAAATATGAGAAACCACGGTGTCTCTCTCGGGAATTAAAGAACAGGAGGAATGGGTTAGGAACTTGCCTTTACACGGCCGATTCTTGCCTTTCTTACACTCTTGCTGTGAAGTAAAACGTTTAATAGTGATTAATAAAATCGTGGCTCACATTAATTAAATCTAACTGTATAATATAACTAATTTAGCTGTCTAAAATCCCACGTAGGCACACTGTAAATAAAACCCCAATGAGTCTCATATTTAATTTAAATTAAATCACGCTAATAAAATCCTCATTTCGTATAATTAATACACGAAATCGAAACGAATTAAGGGAAGACGAGGGATTCACAAAATGGAAAGAAATCGTAGGGGTAGAGGGAACTTGCCTCGTTTGAGCTGATTACAGCGTTTCCACGCTTAAACACCACCAAATTAATGCACGCTATAAAATAGATTAAACTCCCAAAATTAACAAAATTGGACCCAAAATAAAATTCCAATAGTAGAAAATGTTTAATACATATTTCTGTACTTATCTGGGTAATTAAAACCTGTTTAAACCAAGTTTAGTCTTGGATTTCTCTTTAAAAATGGCCCCTACACGCACTGTTCTTCTTCTCCAAATTTTCTTGCTAATTTCTGCTTAAAAAATGGCCGAAATTGGCCTTAAAAATGAGGCAAAATGGAGGCTTCAATTGGGCGGCTGAGAGCGCGCCACGCTTCGGCCAAGGTTTTGCTTTATTGAGGTACCGGCCTAACTGATGATCCTTTTGTCTAGAATTTGCCCTTCACTTGATTTATCACGAGTTAGGAGTCACTTTATGTGATCAACTAAGTGGCTCCCACTCTTGATGCCAGTTTTAGCCCGGTTGTGAGGGCTTGATACTCGGCCTAGTTGTTGCTTGCTTTGAAGACAAAGTGGAGGGATTGCTCAACGAGTAACCCATCTGGTCCTTCTAGGATGACATCGGCCTCGCTTCCTTTGATATTGGAAGCTCCATTCACAAACAGAATCCAAGGATTACTATCTGAACTTAGGGTAGGGAAAGATAATTCAACACAAAAATCAGATAGTACTTGGGATTTGATGTGTTTATGAGGCTGATACTGTATGTTGAATATGGAAAGCTCCACCGACCAGATGTTCATTCTCCCTGAGAGTTTAGGCTTCTGGAGCACCTACCTGATTGGTTGGTTGGTTTGGACCGTGATTTGGTGTCTTTGAAAGTATGGTCTGAGTTTTTGGGTTGTCGTCACTAGGGTGAGGGCCGATTTTTTTATCTTTTGGTAGTAGACTTTAGGCCCTTGTAGAACTCAACTGTTGAAGTATATCGGGCATTGCACCTTGCCTTTTCCTTTGACCAAAATAGAGCTAAGTGCGTTCTAGGTCACGAAAAGATAGAGCGAAAGCTCATCACCTGGTTCTGGCCTTGTCAAGATGGGAGGGGTTTCCACGAAGCTGTTAAGCTCTTGGAAAGCAATTTCACATTGTTCCATCCACTGGAATTCTATTGGTTTCTTTAAGCATAGGAAAAATGGAAAAGGCTCGATCCAATAACTTAGATAGTATAGGAACTAGGAGAGGGCCGCAATTTTCCCAATTAATCGCTGAACTTCTTTCACCTTGCCAAGGCTACGCATATCAAGGATAGCCCTGTATTTATCGGGATTAGCCTCAATTCCCTAGTTTGTTAGCAAGAATCTGAGGAATTTGGTGGCCTGTACTCCGAATGCCCACTTTTTTGGGTTGAGCCTCATCAAAGTTGTCCAAAGACCTTGGCCAAGTCCGAGCAATGGTCTCCATCTTTCGATGTTTTGTCCACCATATCATCCACATATACCTTGATATTTTGGCCTATTTGTTCCATAAATACTTTTTTCATCAACCGTTGGTAAGTTACCCTTACATTTTTTAATCCGAACAGCATAACTTTGTAGAAAAAAAATGCATTCTCCGTGATGAAGATGGTTTTCTTTTCGTTGTTGAGATACATTCGAATCTCATTGTACCTAGAGTATGCGTCCATGAAACTGAGGTATCTGTAACCTAAAGTTCCATCAGCAAGTTAGTCGATGTTTGACAGAAGGTAAGAATCCTTTGGGCATGCTTTGTTTAGATCTGTAAAGTTGATGCACATTCGCCAATTGCCCGAGGGCTTCTTTACCATGACCACATTTGACAGCCACATGGTATATGGCACCTCCTAGCTTCTTTTTTCTTTGGGCTATCGGCTTGGCATTTGGGTCTAGTGCCAACTTGTGGCATATGAAGAAAGGGTCGATTCTAAGCATGTCAGCAAGTGCCCAGGAGAAGAGATCGGCATTTTACTGGAGCAAGGCTACCAATCGTTCCTTTAAGTCGGGAGGGAGTGTGGAGCCTATCTTGGTGATCTACCCTGGTAGTGGTCCTAGGTTCACAGGGTGTAGTACCTTTGTGCCTATGGTCAGTTGTCCCTAGGCTTGTTTGGAGGATCCAACTCGACCATATTGACATTGTGGCAGAGGGCTCGATTGTCTGTGACCGTTTTAGGAGTTTGGACCCTCAGGTTGTCGATGTACCATTGGCGAGCTTCTTTTTAGTCAACGTGGACAACTCTAACCTTTGTAACCAATATTGGGAACTTCATTGCCAGATGAGGTGTGTAAATGATCGCACCTAGAGCGGTGAGGGATGGGTGTTTGAGTAGGCCATTGTAGGGAGTCTGGCAATTGATAACTAGATATTTGACGTTGATGGTCTTGAGGAGGGGGGTTGTCCTGAACGTGGTCTGTAGCTCATTGTGCCCTTTGACCTGTACTTGTTCCCTATAAAAATTGACCAAACTCCTATGGAACAGCTTGAGCTCTTCTTCGGGAATTCCTATCTTTTTTAAGGTGGGTAGTTATAGTAGGTAGTTCGAATTTCCCAGGTCGACGAGTATCTTTTTAATAACGTAGTTAGCGACCACTACCAATATCACCATGGGATCATCGAGGTTTTAGTCAATTCCCTCGAAGTCCCTATCGGTGAAGGAGATTACCGAGTGTTGGGCCATCATCTTATTCTTTGCACCACTGACCGACATCACAGCTTGAAGAGATCGTTTTCTTGCCGAGCTGGATTCTCTTCGTCCTACGAACACTCTCGAAATAGTTTATATGACTCCCCTTATTCGATTAGCAGGAGATCATGTCCCTCCACCCCAACCTTCCTCTATTCTCGACCTTCTTTGTGGGCTACAACTCTTTTTTTTACCTTGATCTCCTCGTAGCTCTCTGCTCCTACTTCTTCTTTTGTAGACATATTGGCCAAGGTGACCTTGTCTGACTAGTCACTCTATCTAGTCTTTTAGCGTATCACACTCCTCAGTTGTGTTGCCGTATATTCGATGGTAATCACAACATTTACTTGTATTGGCGCGAGTGCTAGGGTTCTACTATCCTTGACTGTCGGGGATTTAGATGATCCCCAAGTTATAGACTTCTCGGAGGATTCGATCTCTACCCGTCGTCAGCGGGGCGTATATGTCATATTTCTAACGGGGAGGTTCGAGCATCTGGTCCCTTTCCTTCTTTTCCTAGGTTGTTGTTTCCTACTGTCTCTTCTTCGGTCAGGGTTTATATCGAGTCAGTGTTGCCGATCGACCTGCAGCCCCATCTAGTGGCCAAAACCTCTTCGACGTTTATGTAACTTTCCACCTGAAGTCTGAGATCATCGAGGTCAATCGAAGGTTTCCTTACCAGGGAGTCAGAGAAGGGCCTGGGCTTTAGGCCTGCCATGATGGCATGCAGGGAGACTATGAGGCTAAGGTCTCTGATTTGAATAATCTTTTGGTTAAACCGATTTAAGAAAGCCTATAACGACTCATTTTCCCCTTGCTTGAGGTTGATAAGGCCGGACAGGGTCTTACGATAAGCTTGGTTGGTGGAAAAATGGGTGAGGAAGCGGGTGGCAAATTTGGTGAAGTCATGAATGGAATTTGACTCTAGGGTAGAGAACTATAGTTGGGAAGATTTCTTGAGGGTGCTGGGGAATGCCCAGCACATGATAAAGTTGGTGCCTCCGCTCAACATCATTAAGGAATTAAACATGGTTAGGTTCTCTTGAGGATCAGTGGTTTTGTCGTATAGCTCTAGGGTGGTTAGGAGACGAAAACCGTTCGGCAGGGGTACGGAGATGATAAACTTCGAAAAATGGTGGCTAGGGGTGTATGGGGTTGTAGAAGGTGTGGTAGTATGGGTTGCTTTGGATTGGTGTTGGTTGTTGGCCTTTTCATCATTGTCGGGTCGCCTATTGCGCTGGTTCCTATAGTGATTGCAGGTCAACTCAGCGACTTGGCTCTCAAGCTACTGAATGGTATAGATAATGTTCTCCATGGTTGTAGGGTTTTCTGGTGGATGAGATTCGGTGTTCTAGTTTTCTCGGTTAGGGGCCATGTTGTTCTGGCTTCTGGTTCTGGTCATGGATAGTATCTGGCATGGCTTGGGATGTTTTGGTGAGTTTATGAGGCAGAAAAATTTTATTGGGCCTCACGGTGGGTGCTAGATGTTCCTTCCAAAACAACGAGGTTGGTAGGTCTGGCTCCAATGGTGACGGAATATCATGATCTGACGATCTTTGCGATGGGATGGCTAGCACCTGAAGTACTCCAATGCTGAAGTCAGTGAGGATTCAGAATGTTAGAGTATTGGTAAGGATTGGAAAGAACCTACCTTTGCTGAGGGCCGGCTAGCTCATATATTAAAGAGAAAATGAGAGCCCTTTGCATGTTGCCGTTTGTTGCAGGTGGGTATGGGGCCGAGGATCTCAGGGCAGTTGAGGCTCACCATAGGCGTGGGAGATCTGAGCATGACATTAATGGGACGAGGGATATTGCTAAGCTAACGTTGATGGGATGGGTCCTTGGGACTTGGCCAGCACCAAGCTATGGACTTATCGTTAGGCAGGGCCCAATAGAACTGGTACAGTTTAGTAATCATGAGACATATGATGAGTGTCATTGGATCATTGAAGTATATGGAGATGCTTTGGTCATAATTTTTTTTTATAATGAATCAGTCAATGAGATTGGCCATGTTAAATCGGTTTAGTTCTTTGAAGTTGCTTGTAGTTGTTGACACTCAATTAGCTTCTATTGTTGTTATGCTTAAAAGATTTAAACTTCTTAAACGTGCACTTGAAGCAATTGTTATGAGTGATGAATGGGCACAATATCGAGATAATGACCAAGGAAAAGCTTGATTTGTTCGCGAATTAGTTGTGAATGAGGATTGGTGGAAAAAATTAATTACATTCTCTCTTTCACAACACCTATTCATGACATGATTAGAATTTGTGATACAAACAAACCATGTCGTTATTTGATTTATGAGATGTTGGATTCTATGATTTGCAAGATAAAGATGGTTATTTATGATCATGAAAATGTTAGTTCGAATGATGACAAATATATCCCAAAAAGGGGGGTGAATTGGGATATATATAAATTTTTCGATAATTTAAACACCGATTTAATGGCAGAGAATTATGTCTTGAAATATAGGATGTATCTTTCGAAATAAACGTTTCTGTTAAGCAGGTTTCGAAACCTACTATATATATATGTTTCGAAATATATGAGGTATGTTTCGAAATATAACTTTTTGTTTTGCTTGTTTTGAAAACTTTTAGCTTGTATTTTCAAGTAACGACTTGACAAAGTAATTTCCTTAAGAAAACATATATCAAAGATGTTTTGGAATGAATGCTTGATATCAATGGTATGTGTATAAATACTCTTGCTAATGGAAAATTTGTTTTAACCTTTGATAACAATTCTTTTGAAAGTTTGAGTAATGAGTAATAAGCAGCAAAAATAATAAAGCAAGTGCACACAAGATTTATAATGGTTCGACACCCCGCTTAGTCCACTACCTTCAAGTCTTCCCACTTGAAAGATTTTCAAACCCAATCACTTTCACTAGTGAAAGAACCACAAGGGTTTTATCACAGTTCACCCTAAAACCTTGTACACAATGAGTTTTAAGGCTCAACTCAAACCTTTGACATACTGAGTTTTGAAACTCAACTCAAACCTTACAACAAGTAACAAGATAAAGTTTTATCTTTACAGCCCAAAGAATTTGATAGCAATAAAATGCCTTACCAATGGTTGTACAAACCTCTTAAATCAGCTAGAGGTAAGGAGGGCGAAACGAGATAATAACTTCTTGCTTTCCACTTGCTTCTCCTTTGCACTCCACAATGCACAAACAAGGATTGTATATGGATCTTCTATGAAGGCTTTTAGTTCACCACTTGTGCTTGTGTATGTGTCTCTTGTGTGTTTTCTTGTGTATGTACTTGTCTATATGTTCTTCTTGTTTTCAAACACTTGCTATTTATATCAAGAGATAAAACTTTGACTATTTTATATCCATTAGAGATAAGATTTAAAAGAAGGTTTCGAAACATAGCTTATTGGTTTCGAAACAACACAATTTTACACTATAGTTTCGAAACATATACATGTTTCGAAACATCTAACTTTTCTAACTGGACTTGCACTTAGAGACAACATTGAGTGGGAGACAAAGTCTTATGCCCACTATGATTTAATAATGTTCTCCACTTCAAATTTGAATTTGAATTCAAAGAGTATGGAGATTAACTTAAAAATTGATTTGAGAAGCTTTTAGATAAGAACAAAAATGTAAAGAAAAAGCATCTCGATTTTTAAATTGCACTGCTGACAGAAGAGTCTGAGGTTTCGAAACATACCATACAAGTTTCGAAACATAGGCTTAAATCTCATAGATGTTTCGAAATGTAGTATGCATACTTAGAAAAACATTTGAAACCTATTCCAAGGAGTTTCAAAACAAGAACAAAAATACGGTTTCACAATGTTTCGAAACATAAAACATAGGTTTCGAAACATGATGCATGAACTTTAGATTTTTCAAATATTTGAATATTCGCGCAAAAAACTTTCATGCATGTTTTGAAATATAGAAAGCATATTTCTAAATATGAGGTTAACATAAAAGATTTTTCATTCTAATACATGATTTTTTATCAAACCATTTTTCTCATATATAAAAAAATATGATACAACAAAAAGAAGACTAACAAGTGATTTTTCTTCATTTTATCACATCATTCATCGTATTCTTCTTGCTCGTTGGACAAAACATAGCACTCCATTATATTGCCTAGCTCATTCATTAAACCCGAGGTAATTTTCAAATCCAATCTCCATTTCTTACTAATTCGCTCAATGCATTACTTATTTTTTATTTTTAAAAATTTATTTATTTTGTCTTTTGAAGATATTATAGTGATAAATAGATTTAAGAGAAAGAAGGAAAAATGCCTCCACATATAGATGGAGAGGTCTCCAAAGAAAGAATGAAGTGTTTTAAGAAACTTTTTCCTAATGAAGATGAGCGTGTTATTGCTAAGGATGAGTTTGCTGATTTTTCTCTCAAAAATAGGCGATTTGGAGATTCAGATTCTATCCAAAGCATATATGACACGAAATCTAGGAAGTGGTGGGCATACCATGGTTCCTGTGCTCATTTGTTTCAAAAGTTAGCTTTTAAGGTGTTTGGACAACCTACTTCTTTCTCTTATTGTGAAAGGAATTGGAGTACATGAGCCATGGTATGCCCATCACTTCCTAAAGTTTCGTGTTATACATGCTTTGAATAGAATCTAAATCTCCAAATCGCCCACTTTTGAGAGAAAAATCAGCAAACTCATTCTTAGCAATAGCACGCTCATCTTCATTAGGAAAAAGTCTCCTAAAACACTTCATTCTTTCTTTGGAGACATCTTCATCTATATGTGGAGGCATTCTACATTCTCTCTCTTAAAGCTATTTATCTATTTATCAGTATAATACCTTCAAAAGATAAAATAAACAAATTTTTAAAAATAAAAAATAAGTAATACATAGAGTGAATTAGTAAGAAATTGAGATTGAATTTGAAAATTACACCGGCTTCAATGAATGAGCTAGGCAATGTAATGAAGTGTTATGTTTTGTCCAACGGGCAAGAAGAATACAATGAATGACATGATAAAATGATGAAAAATCACTTATTAGCTTTCCTTCATGATCATAAATAACCATCTTTATCTTGCAAATCATAGAATCCCACATCTCATAAACCAAATAAAGGCATGACTTGTTTGTATCATAAATTCTAATCATGTCCTAAATAGGTGTTTTAAAAGAGAGAATATAATTAATTTTTTCCCACCAATCCTCATTCACAACCAATTTGCGAACAAATCGAGCTTTTCCTTGGTCATCATCTTGATATTGTGCCTATTTATCACTCATAACCATTACTTCAAGTGCATGTTTAAGAAGTTTACATCTTTTAAGCATAACAATAAAAGCAAATTGAGTGTCAACAATTGTAAGCAACTTCAAAGAGCTAAACCAATTGAACATGGTCAATCTCATTGAGTGATTCATTATAAAAAATTTGATGACCAAAGCATCTTAATGTACTTTAGTGATCCAATGACACTTATCATGTCTCTTGATTACTTTCTAAATTCCTAGGTACACATATATTCTTCAAAGCAAGATTGAGTGTATGGACAACATAAAGAGTCCAATAAATATGTGGAAACACACATTCAATGATTTCCCCAGCTTCTTTGCAATTAGTAGCATTATCAGTAATGATCTGTAAAACTTTTTGGTCACCAACTTCATCTATTACCTCTTTCATCAAATTAGAAATAAATTATTTATCTTTTACTTTATCTGAACAATTCAAAGATTTAATAAACATTGGACCACTTTCAGAAGCAACCATAAAATTGATCAAGGGCCTTCTTTGTGGGTCACTTCAACCATCAGTAGCATTGCTAACACCTTTTTCCAACCAAGTGCTTTTAATAGGTTCCAATAGTTTTTTAACATTTTCCTTTTCTTGTTAAAGTAATGTGGTCCTCAACTTATTATAACTCGGAGGCACATAACCACCCAATGGATGCACAGTAGCAAATGAATAAGAAGTCAAATAGTATTGGTTTCTAGCAAAGATTAAAAGGCAAACCCCCAATATAGAATATTCTAACAATCTCAGCATCTAATTGTGCTCTACTTTGCATGTTAAAAGCTCTAACAATAGGTGAATCAATGGCTTTTCTCTTTTTTAATTGTTTTAAAACTCTTAGTTCATGTACAGATAAAAAAGGTCCCAAATAAACACTACTAGTCAATAATGAAATTTGCTTAGGTTGTAAATTTGACAGTCTTTCTACAACTTCTCCTTCAACTCTTCTCATCTCAGATAGAATTTCAAGCCTCACCATTTTACAAGAAACGATCCCTTTTCCATTGAGATTTAATAGATGAGCCATAACTCTTGTATATATCCCAAATTTTTGTAAACCACAAAAAGTTACAAATCCATTTCCAACTACCCCTCATTCTCCCATTTTCTCAATTTTAGTCATGTATTTCCATAATGGACTATCTTCTTCATTCTTATTTTTTGTTGCAACACTGTTGCTAGATCTTGAATTTAAAATTGAATGAGCCATATGACCTATGCGATTTAAAAAACACCAGATGATATGGAATTAATAAGTGCCATATCATTTATTTATCATTTACCAACTCATGAGTTGACACCATTAAGTCAAAAGTTTCCTATGAGCAGCAAAATTAATTTTATAATCTTCTCAGTTCACTATAATTTATAAGTATTTGAGTTCTAATAACCAAGTTAGATAATTCTATCAAACTACAACTGTCACATTTGATTCAATATGCAGAATTCACAAAATACCATTTCACATGAAAGGTTTTTCTGCGAAAAAGAAAATTTAAAGATGTGGTTAAATAGAATTCATTGGTATGTATATATATATATATATAAATATAACATATTGGTATATATAAATATAACTTCATGCACTCTGTTACCATTGCCCAAATAAATAAAGTAACACACACTGACACACACAAAGAATATTATCTCACAAATAAAGTAACACACTGAGAGAATATAACTTCATACAATCCATTAGTTACCATTCCGGCAACTTGCCAATGCCCAAATAAATAATTAGAGAATCATAAGATGAGTGGAGAATTTAATATTAATTAATGCATAAACAGAGAGAGAGGGGGAGGTTACTTACAGAAGTATATGAAGGAACGACCTACATTTGGCAGCGAGGGAGTTGGAACTGCCAAACTAGAAACTGGAAGTGAGAGGCGTTGGCGAACGAACAGAAACGGGAAGCAGCAGGGGTGAGAAGGAACGACTGGCGATGGAACTGGAAAGCGAGGGAACGACGATGATTTCTCCGGCAGAGAGGGAACGTCAGCGAGGGAGAAGAAGAAAAATCGCTGGAAGAAGAATAATGAGGAGAAGGAGAAGAAGAAAAATGATTTGGAAATGCCGAAACGACATCTCCAAGCCATTTCCGTGCTTCGGAGTTCACCAAGTCTATGTTTGGGTTGTTTGGTTCGATTTTGATTACTACCAAATTGGATAATGGATACCTATTAGGCTAAAATTGTCCAATTGACCTACTTGCAAGACTTGAACAATAGTAATGTCACTTTTTCCATCTTGGTATAAGAAGACTATGGCTAGGTAATCTGGAAACCTACTCCGCTCATGGACCTTCATTGCCAAGTTGTGATCTCTTGTTCTCTATAGGAACAGCACCATAAGCAAATAGCTTGGAGGCTACTTTGGGCCGACCCATTGGCGCGTTGGCATGCTTGTTGGGTATGAAGTCTATGTTGTCTCCATAATCACCATGGTCTGTTGCCACAACCTTAACTCCGTCTGTATTATAAATATGTGGGATCTTGCATCTCACCTATTACGTTTTTTAGTTTCATTATTTTATGGGAAAGTAGCGCAGCAAAGAAGCCACTTAATCTTTCTGTTCTTTTCATTTAGGGTTGAGGCTGTAAAAATCCCTTTTCTTTTTCACTCTGAAAATGTTCCTTATCAGTTTTGTAACTTACAAACTCAAATGCCTCTTTTAAGTGGCTTCCATGCTGAATGAGCACAGCATATCCTTGTTTATATTTTGTGTTGTACTAATTTAGATGATGATATTTGGTTTTACAAAATTTTAAATGAAATACTCATTTTGAAGTAAAAAATCCAAGCTGTGGACTGGGTTATGTAAACTGTTGATCGATTCATGCAAATTGTCGGCCAATTTGGAAAAACAGTTGACCGGTTTCGTGGCAGATCTTCCAACTATTAACTGTACTTAATTGATTTTTGCATATTAGTTTTTATCTTTAACAGTTCTCTAACGACTATATCTTTAAGAAGGAACAACAAAGTCTACAAATAGAGAAAGACTTGGACCTTGCGAAGAGTGGTTGACAAGAAGACTTAAAGTTTTACATCATGCATTCTCAAGTTTTATTATACTTTATTTTTACTTCAATTTTTCTATCAAGTCTGATTTTTTCATTGTAAAGATTTATTCAAAGCTTACTCTAGAGAGGTTGTTGAGAGATTTGCATATCTTATCTTGTCCTAATTCTTAGCAGTTTGTTAGAGGCTTATTTGGTTATAAGTAAGGGAGTATATATTCCAAGCAATTTGTAAGAGGACTTACTTATAGGGGTGGATCCAGGGGGGATTGGCAAAAGTTTAGGTGGTCTTCTCTTTGTGTTTGAGTTTTGTGTTTTGAGTTTTGAATTCATTTTGAGTTTTGTGTTTTGAGTGTCTGTTTTGAAATTTTTAAAAATGCGTTCTTTTTGTCATTCTGAAAAATTATTTCTCAAAACAGAAAACTAGAAAACGCGTTTACTTTGAAATTTTAAAAACGATTTTTTTTTTGTTATTATGATATTTTATTTAATAAATTATAAATTTGATTCAAAATTTTAAACTATAAAATAAAATTCAAATAAAAAAAATCAACAACCTTATAAATATCATTTAAAAAAATTAATACAAATAAAATATATCACATATTCAGTTTAATAAATAAATAAAATAAAAAAATTAAATAACAAAACAAAAAATCAAATCAGCCGCAACTCATCTCATCTTCTTCGTTCTAGGGTTTTCTGGGGGGCGGCGGGTGGTCGCGGTGGCTATGGCAGTGAGGGGCGCTGGTCGCGATACTGTCGCGGTGGCGATGGGGGGCTGGTCGCGATGGCGGTGGGGGGGAGGGGCTGGTCGCGGTGGCGTTGGCTGTGGGGTTGAAGGTGGCGGAGGGGGGTGCTGGTCGCGGTGGCGGCTATGGGGTTGAAGGTCGATGATGGTGGTCGCGGTACTGGTCGCAGTGGCGTTGAGGGGCGCTAGTTGTGGTGGCGGTGGAGTTGAAGGTCGGCGGCGGCGGTGGCTATGGCTGTCGATGGCCAGAAGAGGAGAGCGAGAACAGAGAAAAGATGGGGGGAGAGGGAGAGAGAGAGGGGGGGGGGAAGTGGGTCTGCGTGTGCCCGCGAGGGGGGGTTGGGGGCTGTTTTCCGCGTTTTCAAAATATTTTGTGTTTTCAGTGTATTTTCACTGAAAACGTCCAAAACAACATTTTGTTGTTTTGAGTTTCCTTAACAAAATTTTTAGTTGTTTTTAAAAACGCGTTTTGAAAAATGATAAAGAGAACGCATTTTCAATGTTTTCAAAAACTGAAAATAGAAAACGGCCCGAAAACGGGAAAGAGAACAGTCCCTTAGGGGTTGTGTGGACTTATATATATATATATATATTTGTTTGGGTTGATACTAGCACGGTCGCTGATACTTAATTATAAGTAGGAGGTTGTTTATTCTTGTGAGTTTGTTAGAGGACTTACTTGATTTAAGTAAAACATTTATAATTGATTGAAATCTCTAGTGGAGAGATAGAGTAATTGGTGTAGACTTGGTTGAGCTGAACTATTCTAAATTTTTGTGTCATTTGTATTTTTTTGTTTCTTATCTTCTTGCTTATATTTGACTATTTTTTATTTCTCTTGTAAATTTTTAAAAATTATAAATATCCAATTCACTCTTTTGAAGTGTGGTGTGGGGCAGATTTAGTTGGGGTGGGCTGAAAAAAATTGGGCTGGGTTGGATTGAAATTTGGCTAAAAAATTACTTTTAAAATTTAAATTTCATTGAAGTCCACTACAGCTCAAACATAGATCCACCCCCATGGTGCCATTGGATTATATAACCCTAATATTTCTTTCACGTTACAACCTTGATTAAATCAACTTTGGAAGTGTGTTTATTACCTCATAGCAAGGCCCACAACCAGTTCCATTCCTGTACAGAGAGACAGCTCCCGCATTGCCACCATAGACAGTTCGTCCATGTACACCATACCCACCAGCTCCATCTAAAATAACAAACATTAATTAAACCCCTTTTCAATAATTCATATTACTGCTTGTTAATAAACATTACCAACTAGGGATGTATGATCTATACTCAAAATGAGGGTGTTTGAGATAAATCTCTAAAAGTAGTTCTGAGGATCATTTCATAAAACACGTGTCTCTCAAACTTGTTTTGATTTTTAAATTGAAAAGCATCGACAATAATCAAAATGGATACTTACTTGGTGTGCCCAGGCCGTCAGGAGCGCTAAGGTAGGTTGATTTAGAGCACACATGGTTGTCTGCGGTGTAACAAAGTGCAGGCAAGAGAGCTATCATATAAAGGAGAAAGTAGCTTTTGGGTCCAAAACCCATTCCTGACAAATGCAATAAAATATTGCATAATTTTTGTAACATTTATATATTAGCGTATATTTGTGCCTAAAAATATAATATAAATAATATTAAGATTAAAATATAGTTATAATTTATATATATTATATTATAATAATTTTACTTATATTAAACGCTCTACAAAATTCAAATAAGAAACAAACATATAATATTACAAACTAAAATATAAGAGCAAGTAAAAAAAAAAATTATAAACATTGAAAAAAAAATAAAAATTAAAGTTATTGTATACTTGTTAACGTTTTGTAATAAAAAGAAAAAAAATTACTATCTATATAATAAAGCAGCCCCAAGAGTTCCCGACCACATATGTTTTTTTTATATTATTTTAATTAAAAAAATTATTATAACAAAATAAAAAATAGAATTAATAAAATTAAAAAATAATACACATAAATTAATTATTTTTGAATATCTGCATCTTTAAATTATAACTCAATAAAATAGATTAACTAATTTCAATTTCTTTTAAGTATCAAAGATTCAACACCTAAAAATAAAAATATTAAATTTTGAATTAAGTTTTCTACTTTCATATCATTATTTGAATAAAGTTTGATAGTAAAAATGCCTTTGATCATCATCAACAAAGAAAGAGGTTTTTATTTTTTTTGAATTAAATCATTCATGATTTAAAAAAATACAATTCTAAATGTAAAATTCTTAAATTATACATATTTAAAAAAATTAAAACTTACACTGCCATTATTTTTTTTATTTAAAAAATTTCAAATGTTGTAGTCGATAATTTTTTTTTAAGTATTGATATTTAGAATATTTAATTGATATTTAAAATTAAATATTAATTTTTTGAAAAATTAAAAATTTAAAACAATTGGAGAGTCCCTGACCGTTGCTGGTTCAGGGCTCCAAGGGACCCCAACAGTGGCCGGTCAGGGCTCGAGGAGCCCCCCGAACACAGTGAGTCGAGGGCTTAAGGAGCCCTCGACCCCATCAGGGGTTCCTCTAACCCCTCATCGCCGCCGATCAAAGGGTTATGGGTCCATCGCTGGTGATCGCGCTAGTGTATATATATAGATATGTGTGCCGTGTGTGTATATGCTTATGTGTGTGTATATATGTATATGCGTGTTTGGGAACGATGGCAACCGCTGGCCCCAATGAGAGCAAGAAGGTGATTGCAAAAATGGGTGATGTAATGAATAACTATAAAGTATTCCAAATAAAACTAACCCAACACACTAAAAATATAATGGGATATTCCCAAACACAACCATAAGCAAAAACAAAGAGAAATGAGGAAAGATAGAAAGCCATGCAGTTGATACCAAGTTGTGTAAATTCAGTATGAAATGTGTGCAGTAAATAAGACTACTTACCTATAATCTCCCTGAGGGGGTGGTGGTGATCGACGGAAGAGGGGGTCGACAGTGAGTCTAGGCTGAGAGGAGGTGGCGGCGAATGACGGAAAGAAGGGGACAACGACAGCGATTCTGGGCCGAGAGGCGGTGGCGGCAAACGGCAGAGGGGACACAACGACGGTAGGGTTGGGTCGAGAAGGGGTTGCGACAAATTGCAGAAGGGGGCGGTGATGACAACGGGCTTAGGCCGAGAAGGGGTGTAGCGAAAGGCTAAGGGAGGGGTGACGACGGCCGGTGGGGCAATAGAGGGGCTGACGATGGCGGGGGTGGGTTTGTGTATGAGTGAGAGAGAGAGAGAGAGATAGGGAAAAATAAGGTAAGGCATTTTCTGAACCCTTTTCATTGCGCCTGCAGAGCTATCTCCTAAACTTTCTTTTCACTTCCATCAATCACTTTCAAATTTTTAATTATTAATTCATCAATTAATCTCAACCATTGAAATAGATTTAAAATTCATCTTAGCCATAGAAATGAAATATATCTCTGATACATTTTTAAAAACCTTTCTCCATTATTATATAGATATCGCTATGAAGTGATTATATATGTTTTTCTTTTTATGGTTAATTGGGTTGTTCAATTTCCTTGTAAGGCCCGCTTCCGAATACTCGAAAGAAGATCCTTACATGGATGATATAGAACAAAACTGAACTCAACTCATTTCATTTCTAGCAGCAAAAATTTAATAAGATTTAATTACATTCCCAATATCTCATAACTCTAGGCTCAATGGCCATACAAAATAATATGAGGCTCAAATGCCATAACATAATAAATTTTCACTATTACAAACCTCACCAAATCACTAACTAGGATCTTTAAAGTTAAGACGCGTCTCCGTACACCACTATCCCTGGGTTGCAGTCCTATTGGACTCGCCCCTAATAACCGTCCTTCCTTTACCTAGAATGGCAAGAAGATCAAGTGAGCCATAAGGCTCAGCAAGTTCAAGAAACAAGGAACAATATATATGATTCAAGAACACGATGACACCAAGAAGAGTAATCAAGGACTCCACAATATATACAAGATTCATAATTCATGAATTTTCAATTCAACTCAATATATCATCTCACCATATATCCCTATGCAAATGTGCATAAAATTTCAATGTCATTATTAATTCTCACAGGCTCGCAAGCCATCAATCAATACATGCAAGAGTGCATCATTTCATTATCAATATCAATTTTCCCGGCTCTCAAGCCATAAATCAATGCATACAAAAGTGCATCATTTCATTATCAATATCAATTTCCCCGGCTCTCAAGTCATAAATCAATGCATGCAAAAGTGCATAAGTTTCATAGAACCTCACAAATAAATATGGAGCCAACCTGCCGGGCTATGGCCACCTCGTCCCGTGCCAAGTGCTCTAGGGTACCCTTTCTCCCTCCGCGCAAAATAATAGGTGCGCAAAACATATATATATGAAACCTGTACATGTATGCATCATGTATGCATTTGCCAACCACATGTATTTAAATTCCTGACTCTGCAATATTCATGCTGTTAACATCACTTACCCATACCAGGTATTTTCCCCATCATCAGATAAATTCAACATATCTTACTTCATAATGTTTACCACATTCAAGATGTAATTTATGGCACAAAAATGCTTAATGTAATTTACAATACAAGAATACTTCTTTGAGAAATGCTATTTAATATTAAATCTCGATTCACCAGTTGAGGAGTATTATAAATTTAATAACTATTATTCCCATCATATGATTGTTGTGATTTCATTTAACTAGTGATAGTATGCATTTACTTGCATTTATGCTCATAGCTCAAATTCATTATTCGACCCCATGCAATCAAATGACCACACCACGTAAAATTGCTGACCAAACATAATCCTGAAATTTTTTCTAAGTAATGGACCAAATAGAACGTTTTTTTTTTTTGAAAATGTCTTCATCTTGAAAAACTAACTCCCGGTAATTTGATTACTAACATTTATTGTTGTAAAAATGATTTTTAATGAATTTTTCAAGAAACGGAAACTATGTATTTCGATGGTGGTAAAATTGCAAATTCATGGATTTGTACTAAAACCAAAATTCTAACTTTTTATTTTTATGGATTTTGATTTTTTTGATATTTTTATTGAATCCAAATGGGGGGTACTTTCTTATTTACATTTATGTATTAAAGTAAAGGAAAGTAAAATATAAATTAAGGAAAATGCAAACATTTAAGTAAAATATAAATAGGGTGAGAGCTGATAGCTATCATACAAAGGCATATGGGACGAGCTCGGGAATAGCTCGAGGTCTTGAGGTCGCAGCTTACGGAGAGAGCTCAAGGGATCTCGCGGGAAGGACAAGCGAACGAGCTCGGGGTCATGAGGTGAACGAGCTTGCGGTCAAGGGGTTGAGCAAGAGCTCGCTGGACGAGCTTGAGGTCAGGCGCGCGGCAAGAGCTCGCGGCCAAGAGCTTGACAGATGAGCTCGCGATTAAGCGGCCAGGGAGCTTATAGGTGTGAGCTCGCGGCAAAGAGCTGGAACGAGCTCGCGGAAAGAACTGGAACGAGCTCGCGGAAAGAACTGGAACGAGCTCGCTAGAACATCAATGAAGCTGAACGTGTATATATATATAACTGGGTTTGCCGAACAGAACAGAACAGGGGCATTCAAATGACTG
Organism: Diospyros lotus; assembly: GCF_014633365.1. Taxonomy (NCBI): domain Eukaryota; kingdom Viridiplantae; phylum Streptophyta; class Magnoliopsida; order Ericales; family Ebenaceae; genus Diospyros; species Diospyros lotus. Next base: position 10,284,505 of record NC_068349.1, on the reverse strand, counting down.
TTTAAGCATAATATATTGTGGATTAGCTAGGCAGGGCGTGCTTTAATAAGCTTTTCAAATCTCTGGGGGGTATTAGCTCGTTACGCATATTGAATATAAGTATTTACAAGTGGGTCTCATATATATAGGCGAACAGTTTATATATATTTTCAGTTGAGGCTTTTGCTGTTTGCTCCAAATACCTTAATGAAATCATTTGAATGGACTGAGCATTTTACATTCAAACACAGCACATATACATATAAGAAGCATTTGGATCAGTGAGCTCATTCAGGGGGTGATACACACAAATATATATATATATACATTGAACACTGCTTCTTTGGATGCAGAACGAACAGAGGTTCTCATCCTCACCTAGCTATATAAAATGCCATTCACGAAGAAAGCTTGGGGTGAAAACAAACCCCATTTTGAGATCGCAAGAAGACCCACAGAGAGATACAAAAGCAAAAGGTTGAACACAATGAGATAAAATGAACACAGTGAGCTAAATGAGCTAAAATGGACACAGCAAGCCAACATGTACGCATTAATCATATTGGCAGAAGGAGATATATGAAGGAACTTGCACTGAAAATCAAAGGGGAGTGCAAGAAGAACTTGCCTGATAACTTTGCTATGCAGAAAAATCCTCCATTCCTGAAGCTGCTATCAACCCAGACGAAAATACCAGCAACTAGGAGGGAAAATGAAAGATAAGGAGAAGAAGTCTTAGATAGGAAAAGAGAGTACGCACAAGAGAAAAGGTCTCCATTGCAGATGAAACATGAAGAGGGCAATGCGCAGTCTGCACCTGCAACTTTGTCCAAATGACCTGATTGCCCTTCACCTTTACAATGGTCAAATGGAAGACCAAGGGCACTATTGACATTTGATGGCTAATTTATTTTATTATGACTTTCTTTCAAAAATTTCAAATCTCATTCCCCAATTGGGCTCAGCCCATACCTTGGGCCATTCCATGGCCCAACTCATTAATCCAAATGAATTATCATAATCCAAGCCAATTCATAATATAATTAAAAATTTTGAACACATCACAATGGCCTAATTTATTTGGACTTTTCCCACATTGATGGATCCCAATTAAATAGGCTACAAAATTCTTATTTCCACTTACTCTTTATTCCAATAAACAAGGGAGAATATTTTCAACCCTCAATTAATTAAAGCAAAAATTTTTGAACCCAAAATAAAATACCCGAAAACGTCTAGACCCCTTGACGGGTCGTTACATTCCTTGTTTCACCTAAGTTTTTTTTTTTGTAATAATTTCAAAAGGTCTTCAGAATGGAGCAATTTGTTAAAACTCACTGCATCCTACTAATGATCCTTGTATCAATAGTAATAATATCCATCAACCAAGCTAATTGAATCAAATGATGCTATCAAATATTTTATTATCAAATTTGATTTTTTTTTCTTGATCAGAGTAGAAGAGTACAACAACTAAAAGACCAAAGTGGAAATAAATTAACAAAGCCCAAGCATGGAAAAAACAAACAGATCAAAGTTAAGGGGAATTCATAGGGAGCAGAGCCCGAATACAAATTAGAGTAATCCTACTTGTCGAGAAAGCTTTACCGAAATTTTTTTAATTTAATTTTTCATCTTTTTATCTTTTTGAATCCTGCCCATTTCACTCTCTCTCCCTCTAGGTGCATGATTAATTTTTTCAAAAGACTAAGAACAACCCACACTTGCATCAACGTATACAAAACCTAGTGATAGCAAAAAATCAAGCAACAGTGCAACAAAGAAAAAAAAAAAATTGGCCACGTAAAAGGGGAAATCCCATTTAACACTTTTCTGATTATAGAAAATTTATGAAGTTAATATAAATTGAACAGATTGGAAGCCCGAAACGCAAAAACAAAAAGAAAATAACTTCCAACACATTCAGAAGAACTCATATCTCTCCTATAAATCGTATCAAAGTAATACCTAAAAACCCCATATAAGAAAATTGCACAATTTCAGTTTAGCAACCTAGCAAAAGCGAGAAACGACCCAAAAGTCGAGGTTTGAGACCATTTCATCATCAAACACCCGATTTCACCAAAGAAAACCCCAACCAACTAAACCCAAAACCTTGTTAAGCACTAAAAACAAAAACCCAGAAGCTCAAGGAGCTATATGCTTGCCATCAGAGCAGGAAAACAAAGCAAAATCAAGAATAATCAAAAATAGACTCACCAAAGTCACAGCTCGCGATCATGTATTTACAACTCGCTTCTTCCCCTATCTTCAACAAACAGATCATGGACTGATCAAGAAGGTCCAATATTTGGTTGAGAATCAAAGCGGTGAAATTGAAAAATCCTTATTAGCTCCATTTCAGCGTCTTCATCTGCTTCTCTCCGTTTTCGCATTTGCATCTTTCCCACACTCTCTCTCCCATCCGCCTGCCCCCGTCACCGTCATCGCACCCGCCGTTGCCCCTTCATTCCCCCTCCCCCTACTGCCATCACACTAGCCAATGGGGGTGGGTGGGTGGGTCTGTGAGAGAGAGAAAGAGAGAGGAGGAGAGAGAGAGAGAGAGGTAGTGAGTGAGGGAATGGGAGAGAGGATGTAATAGAGGGAGAGAGAAAGAAAGGTAGTGAGGGAGAGAGTGAGTGGATGGGGATCTCAACCATTGATATACATTTAAAATTTATCTCAGTAATTGAAATGTCTTTCTTATACATTTTACACATTTTCAAAAACTCTTCTCCCTTATTATATAGACTAGTGTATATTCGTACCTAAAGGCACGGTGTAAATAATATTAAGATTAAAATGTAATTATAATTTATACGTATTATGTTGTAATAATTTTGCTTGTATTAAACGCTCTATAAAATTCAAATAAGAAACAAACATATAAGATTTATAATGTTCACTAATATTGCAAATCAAAATATAAGAGCAAATAAAAAAAATTGTAAACACTGAATAAAAAATAAAAATTAAAGTTATTGTATACTTGTTAATATTTTATAATGAAACAAATTACTAAATCTATATTATAAAGCACATCAGTAAGTGCTCTACAATCTGAACAAATTAAATTAAAAATTAAATATCAAACAATACATACCAGTCGCCACCGACCGACATGGCCACGGCCATCAACCGAGGGGGGAGAAGGAACCCCAGTTCAAGGTTGGAGAACCTTGGATTCCCTACCATGAGTGATCAGGAACCTTTGTGTTCCCGAACCTTGGGTTCTCCGACCATGCGTGGTCAGGAACTCTATGATTTTTATATTATTTTAATTTAAAAAATATTTTATTGTGCCTAAAACAAAAAATAGAATTAATAAATTAAAAAATAAAATTAAAAAATGAATTCTTTTTGAATATTTGCATCTTTAAGTAACTCAATAGGATAAATTAACCAATTTCACATTTCTTTAAGTATCAAAGATTCAACACCTAAATATAAAAATATAAAATGAAAAAGTCTACACTACCCGAATAACTCGTACCAAGAGATTACCGAAGCTCATATTGCATGAGAAATTGACTGTCAAATTGGCACCATCCTGAGAGCAATTTTAGAGCAGGGTTTATCAAAAGGCATGCCCTCTCCTTCAAGCACAGCTTTCCTCCTCGCCTCCTTCCTCGCCGAATGCCCATTTGTTCATCTTTCCTCACTGATTGCCCTCCCTTTTGTTCCTCCTTCCTCGCCGACTACCCTTCTTTCTCTGCCTACAAAGACTTCTAATGGGTTAAGATTTCATGTTAAATCCCAAAAAGTAATTTATATTCTGATTCTTGATACTGGGGGGAGCGTGCTTCTAATGATTAATGAAATTAATTAGGGGGATGTGCTAATCCCCATTTTCCCTGTAAACCACAACATCTTGCCTCCACTCTCTCTCGATCTCCATGGAAGGAAAAATGATCTGGTTGGGGGGGGGGGACTAACTTGTTAAGGTCTGTAAATGTGCCTCGCACAGCTATGAAACGTTGCGCAAAACTTCCTGTTGTTTGATTAATAGCATATCTCATCATAATAATAATCATAATATTTTAACTTAGATGCTTGCAATTGTAATACCCCGAGAGCCCAGAGAGGTTAGTATATATCGAGAATAGTGTAAGAAAAGAAACAACACCAGCTGGATACCTTTCGGGCTGAATGTTGGTAAATAACTCCCAAGTTAAGCGTGCTTGACCTAGGGTAATCCAAGAATGGGTGACCCCCTTGGGAAGTTCGCGTAGGCCTATCAGGGTAAGTTGTTCTGCTCCTTCCTATCGCTCGATACGAGATGTTTCAGGTGGTATTAGAGCCGACCCCCGAGCCTCTGAGCGCGGTGGTGGGGCAAACCTCAGCGAGGATGCTGAGTCCTCAAGGGGGGTGCGTGTAGGCACCTTAAGCGAATCCCACATCGGCCATGCAAAGGGGGGGGAGATCTAGGACTAGTTGTAAGGTCGCATGACGAGGACGCCATGTGCTTAAGGGGGGGAGAATGTAATACCCCGAGAGCCCAGAGAGGTTAGTATATATCGAGAATAGTGTAAGAAATGAAACAATACCATGCAGCTGGATACCTTTTGGGCTGAATGTTGGCAAAGAACTCCCAAGTTAAGCGTGCTTAACCTGGGGTAATCTAATGATGGGTGACCTCTTAGGAAGTTCACGTAGGCCCATCAGGGTAAGTTGTTCCGCTCCTTCCTATCGCTCAATACGGGATGTTACATCAATAATGTAGTGTTGAGATCTAACCATATCTAGTGCATGTGCACTGGTACTAATCACACTTATAAGCTGGCTTTGTCATCATTATACTCCACAAGAAAATAGGAGAATATGCCTGCCATATCAACCTTCAGACTTCAGTTCTTCTCTAATGAACGTGGTTAAGGAACTCTTGGTATTATGCCATTTTCTTTCTCTATTTTATGCGTGTCCTGTAATTATTTCAGCGCCATGCGGTATACAAAGGTAAGAGGCAGTAATAATCCATGGTACACAAACTCTTGGAACGAGCCTTTGGGCCACCGGAGAGACAGCGACGCGGGAGATACAGTCGGCCAGAACGAGTCGAAGGCATTGTGGAGGCCCAGTCGCACGCGCGCACGCAAGAGAGAGAGTGAGAGACGTCGTTGCTGGTGAGGAGTGTCGGCTGCAGGAGGAGACGCACATCGATGGTGGAAGAGACGCACGTCGCAAAGAGAGAGAGAGAGGATAACAGGGGAGAATGAGGTTAGAACTCCTTAACTCTTCAATGGTAGATTTGTAATATTGTTGAGGGTGTGGGGTAAATTTGTCAAACCAAATTGGCTTCGGTAAAGTTTCGGTAAAACTCATTCGGGCAGTGTAGAAGAACTCAAATTTTGAATTAAGTTTCTTACTTTAAATAAAGTTTTACACTAAAAACAGTATTTGATCATCAATGATTTAAAAAAAGAATTTTTATTTCTTTTAAAATTAAATCATCCATGTCAAATTCTTATACATTAAAACTTACACAGTTAATATTTTTTATTTAAAAAATTAAATATTAAAACTTACATGATATTTCAAAAAAATTTAAAAACTTACACTATTGATATTTAGAATATTTAAAAATTAAATATTAAATACTTTAAAAATTAAAATTTAAAAAAATTGAAAAAGAGTCCCCGACCTTGGTATAAAAAAATTACACTTTGGTGTTTTTTTATTTAAAAAAATTCAAATAGAATTAAGCATTGATATTTAAAAATTAAAAAATTATATATTAATTTTTTAAAAATTTAAAATTTAAAAAAAATTAGAGTCCCTGACCTCCACTAGTTGAAGGCTACAAGGGTCCCCAATTTTCGACCATCTAACACGCTCCTCAAGACTCAAATTGATTTCTAGAATTTTTTTTAAATTTTTTTGCCATTTTCTCCGTTTTTCATATTTTTTCAAAACAAATTTCTTTTATTCTTTTTTAATTTTTTTTTTGTCTCTTTCTTCCTTTTTCTTCTTCCTCTTGCTTTTTCTTCCTGCAACGCACAGCCACAGCCCACGCACAGTGTAATACCCCAGGTCACCATAAATAAAAATCATAGAGAATTATTGAAATTTTAGTGGATATGTATAAATTTAGTAGTTAACTTTATTTATGTTTTAATTAAATAATTTAAGGTATATAATAAAAATATCTTAATTTTTGTATTGAAATTGGGATTTAAACCTTACTGTATGTATATTTATATATAGTCCCGTATGCAAGTATGTATGTATATCATATATATATATGTATATATATATATATATGTATAAGTATAAAAAAAAAAAACAAAATCTGGCAGAAAATCGGAGCAGGCACACGCCATGCTCTGGCCGCACCTGCAAACAAGAAATAAGAGGTGGGGGGGGGGCATTAATGCCCCAAAGGACGATGGGAACGGCCTCCAGGACGCGTGGCCGTCCATAATAGGGCAAGTCACGTCAAGTTTTGGCTATAAATAGCCATGTTTGAGTGAGGCTATTCATCAGAAATCTTTACTTCAAAGATCGAGTATTTGGGCAGCGTTTGAGAGTTTTTGTGAATAGGGTTTTGATCATCGAGGTGTGGACAAACTTTCTGGAGAGTTTGGTGGCCAACGGACCAGTGGAGAAGAAGAAAGCAAGCTCGCCGGAAAACGCGCAAGTCGCCGGAGCCGCACCTTCGATCAACAAATTGAGATATTTTTGCTACTTTTTTCTCATTTTTAAGGCTGTTTTTGGAATCAGAAGATCGAAAATAGGGGAGAGAGGAAGTTTTTTTGAAGCTCGGAGTAGCCAAGGCGTCGCCGGTGACGAAGTAGCCGCCGGAGAAGACGCCCCTAGTCGGGCGCGTGTAGCCACGTGCTCGCGAGTAGGAAGAAGGTGCGTGGCTTGCACGCGTTCGACAGAAAAATAAAAAAAAATAAAGAAAAGAAAATAAAGAAAAAATAAAATAAAAGAAATAAAAAATTTTGCAAAATTTTTTATTAAATCTGGAATTTTGTTTATGTCTTGTTTTATGAAAAATATTCTGAAAAATGCTAAATTAGTCATTTATTTAAATAGTTTTGCTATTATGGAAATAAGGAAAAATAGGAATTTAATTTGAAAAATTCTAAGAAAATTCTAGAATGCTAGAAATATTATTTAAGGAATATTAGTAAAGAGAAATTGGATTATATGAAAGTCTAGATAATTATTATGTAAATTTTGAAGAAATAAGGCTTAGAAATAAAGAGAAATTGTAGAAATTATGAAAAAATAGTAAAGTAATATTCTAAAAAATAAATTTAATGTTTTAGGAGTCCTTGAGGGCAAGAGGATTGAGAAATAGCCCGCTCGACACGATTTTCGAGGTCGACTCGCTTTTCGAGGCAACTTAGATGTAAGTGTACCGTTTCAAGCTTAATACGGTTATAAATGTTTATCTTCGAGAATGCTTTCATTATATTGACATACTATGATATGTACCCATCACGTAGACTGCATCCATGACATGATTATGAAATGCATAAATACACGTTGATATCATTGATCACACGCATTTAAGGCCGTAGGAAGTACGAACTGGCACCACTGCTTTACCAATGGTGCACCCATACACTCCGGCTTCAAAAGAGGTGGCCGCAAAAATGGTAAGTAGCATGAGAGATGCAGTTGACACCTACGAGGAAAGACATTACATACACACATGACATAGCATTATGTACCCTTACTTAGATGGTTCATCATCTAACTTGGGTTCGCCCCTAGAACATTCAACTATCCAGTTGGGATCTGCAGTGATGATACAAAGGTTAAAGATGTGTAGTGACGCGAGACGTCAAGAATCGAGTAAATGTGCCATGTTATGTTGTAATATGATTAGTTCAAGAATTATGTACGTTTTTATCTTCAGAAGCTTATGTATTAACTTTGTAATGAATGCCATGTTCAGTTATTTATGTATGTAATGCCATGAGCAGAATCGATTCAGCTTCTGCTTTATACGATTGTATTTATTTCTAGTGTATAAAATATTTCGTCAAGCACTAGATCTTAGGGAATTTCAGGAGTAATGTAATTTAGAAAGAAAGAAAAAAAAATAATAAGACCTAAATTTCCTAAAGCATAACACGCCCTGAGAAGGTGGGGTGTTACACACAGCACCGGCCATCCGCTAGCCTAGCCTCCATGGATCATCCTCAGTTGTCGCGCCACTACCGCCATCAACCGTCGCTACCACGAGCCACCTCCCGCACCTCTGCCTGTGCACATGGACCGCCACCGACCTTTGGTCACCGCAGCCACCACTGGCCGCCTCCATACGCCACTGAGCGTCGCTTTAGTCGCTGCTCGCCTTTCGCTAAACACTGTGACTACCATGGCCGCCATGCTATTGGCCGCTGCAACCTCCATGGCCGCTGCTCCTCCCCCCCCCCCCCCACCACACTGCCTCTCGGACCTCCATCGCCCTCCTTGCCAACCACTCGTAGCGCCTTACCCCCATCTGTCGTTGTCCCTCCTACCCCTCCTCATCACTGTTGCACCTGTCGACCCCCTTACCCACTGTCGACCCTCATTTCCCCCCGCCATCGCACCCGTCGATGTTATGGGTAGGTGAGCCTGTGAGAGAGAGACAGTGAGGGAGATGAGATGGTTTTGAGGGAAAAAAATATGTTGGGTATTTGATCTGTCATTGAGCAACATTCAAAACTAATCTCAGCCATAAGATTAAAATGAATCTTAGACATTTTTAAAAATTGTTCTATTTTATTATATAGATATATTTATATAAATAATAATAAAATATTATTTTCTAGCCCCAATTTAGAGCGCGTAGCTTGACAGATGCACCAATACAGCTACCGTGATTTGGCAGACTTCTATGACTGTAAAATCAAAACCCATGGGCCTTGATTTTATTAATCGGGGTAGGCGGATAGGATTCTAACCAATATACTATGATCTCTTAGTCAAACTTTGAGCTTTTAGGATCAAATAGCAAAATCCTTGAGCTACTAGTCCTAGTTAAGGAGAGTATTAATTTGCTTGAAGACAGTCAAATAAATGCAGACTTCAGGATTTTAAAACCTTTTATGACGAAGCATGAGGTGAGGTGAAGAGGGTTTTGTATGACGTAAATGAAATATAATATAATATAATTTTTTATGTTATACATTAAGATTTTATATTATATAAAACACTAAAATATTAATATTTTGGGTATCATAAAATTTTCCGTCTGTTGGAGACATTTTCTTTTATTTTCTTGCAGCTGATGGTTCCCATGGTAATGTTAGAGAAATGAGATGACATGGCTACGATCTCTAGCATGTGGGGGTGGCCCTTCAGTTCCTGTGGATGCATGCCAGCATTAACCCATAGAACACATGCCATAGACCTAATACGTGCAATTCGCATATGGAATGGGGGAAAATCACAAGAAATTTACTATAATCAATAATATCACAAGAAATTTACTATAATACCTACAAGAGGTGAAAAAAATGCATATAATTAAGAATTGCATACCTACAAGAGATTATGCACTCCCTTTGATACCACAAAGTCTTTTTATTTTTCCTCATTGAAACCCATTTATATATAACACATGTTTTTAGGTGATAACACATGTTTTAACCCATTTATATATATCTTAGTCAGTGATGGGGAAGGAGATTTGAAGGATGGAAGAATCATATTTTCTTCTCCATGTAATAATCAATAAGCCTCCTCCTAGCTTTATTACAATCTAACATCACTATTTGATGCTGCATTCAATCTTTGAAAGATGGCATATATAATTGAGTGGAAAATTTTTCATAATCAAGCTCATCAATCTTATCTAGACGTAGCTTGCAAATGGATTGATTCTTTATAAGGTTGCAATTGAATTGAGTTTTGTTGAGTTTATCGTCGACTCGACGAGTCAATTTTTAGGCTTGAGCCTTAAAGTTTAGCTCGAGTTTAATTAGTTTGGGCTTGGCTCGCCAAAAGGTTGATGAGTCAACCTTAAGCTCGAACTTGATACAAGTTCGGTTGCCAACTAGCGAGTGACGACAACAGTGGGAGGCAGTGGCAAGCAGTGAGTGGCGGCAAGTGAAGACAAGGGGTGTGCAACTGATGGAAATCCTGGGTATGACTGTGTCGGTTAATTTTAAAATTTTATACACATCAAATCTGCACAATGGAATTAATTACATGTGCCATACACACATCTTAAGTATTTAAGCAATATGCATATTTATCATATAAATATAAATACAAACATACCTGTAGCTAGATGTAGGGTTGGTATAGAAACTATTTTTGTATTAAAACTACTCCACCTCATGTTGTGGTGGTCATAGTCAGTCCACACTTAATACGTTGTTCGATACTGTTCCAATTTCCTCTTCCTGAGCTAGACAAATAGGTCGTATCACCCGTACTTGCGTCTATAATTTTTCGTGTAACTATTACGCGTACTAAAGACAAATAGGTCGTATCACCCGTACTTGCGTCTATAATTTTTCGTGTAACTATTACGCGTACTAATTTTTGGACAGAAGTAGAAATTAACAAAAGTAGAAGCAGAATGAGACAACAACGTGTAGCAGCAATTGTTGCTTCTCCCAAATTTAACCTGCCCCTAGTTAACCACCGCCAAGCTCCCAGCCATATCCCAATTTAATTCGCGCCGCATGATGCTTAATTTGGATTGACTGAATGGCACCGAAAGTCGACTTTTCAAATGGCAAAAGTTGATTTTTGCTACCCCGAAAGTCGACTTCTGCCACAATAAAGTCTACTTTACAGGCCAGTAAGTCAATATTTGACCCGCCAATCCCTGAGACGCTTTGGACACAAGATGTTTATACTTAACACGATACTATATGGTATGTGACTTTCTAAATTCACTATCTACTAACAATCAAATAACGTTGAAACCCCTTTCGGTACTGGCCAACACCTTGACCCTTCATCGGAATCTCTCCATGTATCTTGATGATGATTCGAGAGTTCTTGAGTAGCGCTTATAGCTGTGGTTCAGGACAATATAGGTAGTAGTGAAATCTCATCTCAAGTAAACTTATTACGGCTGATGATTATCGTGTGCTATAATTCTTCCATTATCTAACATCTTGATTAAGCGAGAACCATGGAGTGATAAACTCACAAATTTAATAACTATGTATCTGACCTTGTTAATGTGACTAGATGACATCTCAGGAAACTCCTTTCTTAATATTCAATTTAGTTTAGCTAAGGACTGTTCTGTCACACTAACAATAGATCACATGATAGGATGTTCACCCCATCAACTACGAACGAGAGTGACGGATCATATCCCCAACACTTGTCTCCATATACCAGCAATATGAAACCATATAAATGAACCTCTCCACTTTCCAATTGGATGGTTCAGCTTATTAGCAAATCCCACACATTAATATATAAAACAACCGTGTTGTTTCAAGTCCGAGGATCAACACACTATCGTAACTTGACGACAAAACCATTATTCATCATGTAATGTGGTTTGTCATCAACGTCACATTCAGTTGGTTGTTTTCCAACAATCACCTACAAGTCTAATAACGACATCTCATGTCACGTGACGTGTAAGACACCACCCTCCCATCAGTATCTCATACAGAACGAGACAATAATTCATGTACTAGTCTATACTCAACTAATTGGAGTTCCCATCCAAAGAATCTAAAGACTAAGAATAATTTAAGAAATTCTATTACTTGAGAATTCTGTCACACAATCTCAATTTCTTAAGAATAAGATTCTTAAACATAAAATCTAGAGATTTATTCATGTGTTAAACTTGAGAGCTCGTGAATGAAGAAACTTGTCTTTTATAAATATATACAAAAATACAATAAATGTGATTAATTACACGTCCGCTAAATATCATCTAAATCTATCATTAAGACACATAACACTAACAATAGCGACTAGCGATGATAGAAGTGGGAGTCGGCAACGGGCGATGACAGCACAACAAGGTGTGTGCAGTGGCCACAAGCAAAAACATGGCACAATAGGCTACGACATAGCAGCGTGCGATGATGTGTGATGGTGGAAGAAGATGGCAGTTGGCGATGGTTCAGCCTCAGATAAAGGCTTGTGGCAATGTTTAAGATGTGAGTTAATTGGTCGAATAAGAGAAAAGGGACTACCAGAGAAAGAGAGTGTGAGTCGACAGACGACAACTATTGACCAGAGAAGAAGAGGAGACAGATGCCAAAATAGAAGAAGAGAAGCAGGTGAATGGGAGAGAGGAATAGAGAACTGCTAGGGTTGACTAATTAAGAGAAAGAGTAACAAGCAAAGATTGGATATAATTCTTAATTAATTTTCTAAGCCTAAAAGGTTTAAAGATAATGTTTTTATGATTAAAAGCCTTTCTTATTTTCTGCCTTCATTCAGTCCTTTAAAACACAAGTCCCAAGTGCAGCCAAATTTACTTTGCAATATTTAATAATGATTTTTGAAATTTTTTAACGTAAGTAATTTATTAGTGATATCTATAATTATTATCAATTTCATATTATTCAATTTAACGTTGGACAATGACCCAAACAAATTTAAATAATATTAAATATATTCAATTTAATTATATTAATTTAAAATTTGATAACTTTATGTAAAATAATATATTTATAAAATTATAAATAAATATATTCATATATTTAATTATAAATAAATTTATTTATGAACTATTCATGAACTTTTAATCAACCATATTTTTGAATTTTTAATTGAGTTTATTAATATTCACGAATCTCTCATCGAATATGTTTAAGAGTTGTAACGAGTCTAGTTTTACTAAATTCAAATTCAATTATAAATTAAGTTTTAAAATTACGTTCAAAATTAACTATTTATCTTAACAAATAAAATCAAATAAATTTTTATTGAATTAAACACTGAAATACTTGGGATTATCGCTCTTGTACGATTCCTCATCATTTGTGCTCTCAATTTTGGTAGAGAAGATAAATTACAGGCGAGCCTTTGACTTTTTTCTAAATTGAGTATTAAACTCGTGATCTACTAATATTAACTAATCTCAGCATATCACTTACACGCCACTTAAGTATCTCTCTGAGACTACCCTGAAACGACCCTAATTCTTTACAACAATGATGTCGATATTTTTGCCCATGGATGATTATTTTCTGTTAGTTAAAGATATCAGACCTTTCTAAACAAGGAAGCTATGGATGCTGTTAGATCCCACCGCCAATGGCCTGAAGCTCGCCGTCTCTTCACTCCAACGACACTCCGTCTTCCTCAACCATCGCAGACCCACACCAGGTTTTTTGCACAACCACAGCCACAATCTCTCATATTCCGTCGTTGACTGCCAAAAACCATGCTCCATAACAAACCCCTTTCATCCCGAACACCGATCTCTCGCAAATCCCTCTCCCTTCACAGCTAATCGCCCAATCAATGGGTCTTACCCAACGTTTTCAACCAAACTTTAATCCTGTGTAAACTCTCCATTAGAACTGGCCCAACCTCGAATATCCCCAATCCGACGCTTCAACAGTTCCCTTCCACAGTTGTCCTCTTAATCCCAACCCCAATCCAGACTCATCACCAAGCTCTATCCGCAAAATGGTCTCTAATCATCCTAAGGAAAAAACTGATCCGCAAATACTCGTCAACAATGGAAACTTCATGACTTTGATTCCTTTGGCTCACAAAGACATTATCATTCCAGTGACAAGACAGTGGGGTCCAGGGATTTTGGAAGATGCATCCTCCAAGAGGCAAAAGACAAAAGTTAACTCAATAAGCCCCATTGCCATGCGATAGCGTTGGGTCCTTGTCAGTCTCAAGTCTCAAGCCCAGATGCATCCACAGCCTTTACATGCTAATTTAAGTCTTTGCTTTGTTCTCTTTGACAATATTGGACTCTTTGTTGTTAAGGTCATGCTTATTTCGGCCTTTCCTTTTTCCAAACTTGCTTGTATCGTTATGTATATTCTTTTTGTTGATTTCGACTATAATATATGTGTCTATCCTCGGAAAAAAAGTAGTATTGGCAGAACATAAACCTTCCCCCAGTAATATTTGTTGTTAATTAAAAGACATTTTAGACCACCAGTCCTTGGTTGTTAGGGGGTATGGTGCTTCTTTATCTCCAAACAAATTAAAGAATATTACCTTTTGTTCATTTCTTTTGGATTCCAATCTTAATGCTTTCTTCACGCATTACTCATTTATCGCGCTTAATTTTCAAGATTCATCAGTTTTCCCTTACTTTTCTATACGACGATAAGAAGGACAAGTGAGATTTCCTCAGTGAACTTGTATTTGCTCAGAATTATTACTTATGGTCCAGTTCTTTATTATTGAGAAAGGGCACACATATCACAAGCTCTAGCTAGCAGAAAAGCTTGCGCGGTACAAGATGGAGCAAGCATTGGCTCTACTTATTACAACTGATATATAGGACACGACTGACAACTTAACAGTTATGTATGTAAATGTAGTAGACCTGGGATATATATATATAAAAAAATGCTATTTTACGTCATGACTTACATCTCAGCCTACATAATATAGTTAAAATATCTAAAATATTCTTTATCTAAGGCGGTGAAGCACTTATTTTTGTCATTTGTAATTTATTGTGTAGCCCAAACTGTAACTCAATGATGCTTAATAATATGGTTCATATATATATATATTTATGCAAGTTTAATGCGAGTTTCATAAGTAGTGCCAGGCACCCAATACCTAGGAATCACTCTAGCCAGGTTCACCCACTTTTGGCCTCGGCTCCCACTCCCTTGGATTCTCAACGTTAGCGCACATCTTGGTGGATTAGCCACGCCCCATATTGCTCCCGCACCATTGAGCTTTCCCATGTTCCTCCATAGCCGACCATCAGCCTGTGCCAAGAACAAAACATTATATAATATATATATGTTTGGTTTGGTTAATTTAGTTAAGGATTGCATGCACATACAAGACCTGCACTGGATGGATATATACCCATTTGGCTAAACTAGTTTAGTGAAGTGAACTTACTTGCAAAACTTGAACAGCTGTGATGTCACTTTTCCCGTCTTGGTATAAGACGACTATGGCTAGGTAATTTGGGTACCTGCTCCACTCATGGACCTTTACTGCCAGGTTGTGATTTGGGTAGCGGCACGAAACTCTCTTATACTCTATGGGAACAACACCGCAAGCAAATAGCTTGGAGGCCACTTTGGGATTAGCCATGGCCGCGTAGGCGTGCTTGCTGAGTATGAAGTCTGTATTGTCTCCGCGATTGCCTGTCGCCACCACCTTCACTCCACCTGAATTGCAAAGATGTGGGATCTTGCACCTCACCTGTTATATATGTATACATGTTTTGAAAAACATGCAAATTCCATTATTTTACAGGAAAGTGAGAGAAGCAAAGAAGCCCCTTATTTTCTGTACTCAATGATACAAGCTCTTTTCCACTAGGGTTGAGGCATATAAGTGTCTTGATAACCCATGCTTGTATATATTTTGTTCTCTTAACAACGTTTGAATTAAATTAGATTTTTGAAAGTGCATTTACTACCGCATAGCAAGCCCCACAGCCAGTTCCATTCCTTAAAAGCTTATTTGAGACTGCTCCCGCATTGCCACCGTAGACAGTTCTTCCATATTCACCATACCCACAAGCTCCATCTAAAATAAAAAACCTTAATTAATTCAACGGTTCAACCCCTTTGAAATAATTCACACTACTCATATAATTATAGTGAACATTACCAACTAGGGATGCATGATCGATCTATAATAAAAATGGGGGTGTTTTAGACAATTCTCTAAAAATGGTTCAGAGGACCGTTAAATAGAAAAAGTTTTTCCAAACTTGCTTGATTTTGAAATTGAGGAACAGTTTCACAACTATAATTAATGATTCAGAATGGATACTACTTACTTGGAGTGCCCAGGCCATCAGGAGTATTATAGTAAGTTGCTTTAGAGCCCCCATGGCTATCTTTGGTGTAACAAAGTGCAGGCAGGAGAGCCATCATATAGAGGAGAAAGTAGCTTTTCGGTGCAGAACCCATTCCTTACGAAGTATAAATTCTCAAGAAAGCTGAAATCTTAGAAGGTGAGATGCTTAAGCAGAAAGCTTTTGACGTGGGAAGTTCACATATGGAGCCCCATATTTATAGGTCAAAGAGGAGAGGAAGAACAGTGGGTTATTGCCTTCCAATGGGTTCTTGGAAACCTAGAAGGGGAAAGATAGTTTATATAATTTTTTATACAGTAAATATGATTTAAAAAGTGATTTTCTTATAAATATAAATAATTGTTTAGATATTAGAGAGGAAAAATGTCGTTCTCTATAGATATTATAAAAATATTATTTCCCAGCCCAAGTTAAGGCAAGTAGTTTGACAAATGCCCCAATCCAGCTACTGGTCTTCTATGACTATCAAATCAAAAGCCATGGGCTTTGATCTTATTTTCAGGGGTTGATAGATATATATAAATATTTGGGGTCAGAGAGCTAAATCCACGAGAATTATTAATGCATTAATTTGCTTGAGAACAGTTAGATAAATCTAAACTTGAGTTTATCGTTCTAGTGTGATTTTTTATTGTTCGTGTTCTTAATTTTAATAAAAAAATAAATCATAAATAAAATTTTTATCTTATTATAAGAATCAAATCCACGATTTATTAATATAAATCTCAATTTATCATAACTTAACTACTTAACATTTATCCTAAATGTCAAATAAATGTGAACCTAAGAATTGTATTTGGCAATTGGCAAGATTGCCATAGAAAATGATAATCTACTGCATTCGCTATAATTTAAAACTCCATATATATATCATGTGACTCTTCAATTCCTGCGGATGGTCGTCGTTGCCATTTGAATGGCAGTTGCCCTGTTTAGCATCACCTGTTAATGTTAAATCATTTTTTATTTTTAAAATAATAATAAATGACAGATTACAATTTTATATTGAATTCCCATAGAGATGACGTGGGTTGTGGCTTTTAGGCTTAGGCTTTAAAAATATAATAATAGAATGATGTCGCTCAGTACTCAAATTATATTTTAAAAAATTATATATAAAATATTACTGTTTCATTATCTTAGATCTGTTACATTATTGTTTGAAGTTGACATGGCATTGCCATGTCAGGAAGGACAACAGGAGGGGACACTCCCCAATTTGGCTCACCCCCCTGCTGGTGCAGCGTCGGGCAACTTGTCTGACACAAATAACAGATTAAATTTTTATTTTATAAATTTTTTTATATTGATATCTGTTTGATTGAACGTATTTTTTAAAAAAAATATATAATTATTATATATTTTTTTTTTATGAAAAACAATCAAACACTCTTAATTTTTTCATAAAAAAATATGTATGGTACAACTATTTAAAACTTATTTTCATAGAATTCATTTTCTAAAGGGATGAGATGATTTTTATTTTCTAGATAATATTACTTAAAATTAAATTCTAAGTAATGCAATCAACCACACCTTAAATGTGTGCAACTTTAATGAGTAAGAAATAAGAAAGAGAGGAGAAAATCACAATTAATTTATGAATTAATAATTATGATATTGATAATCATCACGGCCACTTAATTAGATTGCTTAAGTAATTAATCTCGTTCAAATAATGATAATATATCTTGCTTCAACAAAAACTTTCTTATAAAATTTTACGTTTAAAACTTTTGACGCAAAAAAGTAATAAAAGTATAACAAAAATTAATCTTAAAAAAGATTATAATTAATAAAAATATAATTAAAACTTTCAATTATTCCCAAGTTAAAAATCAATTGCAAATTCTAAATTACTTATAAAGAAATATATATGTATAAATATTTATACGACACTATCCAAATTGATTAAAACATAATTGATATCCAAATATTCTAATTAGGAATTATTGTTCTTGCGCGGTCTTTTGTTGTTTGTGTCTTCGATTTTGGTAAAGAATATAAATCGTAAGTGAAGAATTTGTCTTACTGTATAATGTAAGAAGTCAAACTCATAATCTACTGATATGAATTTTAACTTATCATAATTTAACCACTTAATTTATATCCTAAGAACTTTTAATCACGTGCTCATTTGCCATCTCTATGGGGTGACGCCTCCCTACTTTCGTTTGGTGGCTAAAATTAATAAAAAAAATTGTTTTGGATATATATGTTACTAGAGATGGCAAATGGGTCGCCCCAGTTGACCCGTCTCACAACCGGCCTAGCCCGTACTGTAGCAGACGGGCCGGCTAGAAGAATGCGAGCAGTGCTGAACCAGTGATATGTGGACCCTGGCCCACCAAAATGGCCCGTGTGCCTGGCTCACCAAATGGCTCGCCCCGACCCACTAAAAAATAAAAACAATATTTAAAAAATTATGTTTGTAATTAGTAATTACAAACATAAACATATTTTAAACTAATTACTTATAAATATATTTTAAAAAATATTTGTTGTATTTGAGAAAAAAATATTTAAAAAATTATGTTTAAAAAATTAAAAATAAATGTCCCACGAGCCGGACCCGGCTTGGCCCATTTATTAAGGGCCACAGGGCCGTACCGGGCCCCAATTTCCATTGCCCAACCTGGCCCGCCTCCTTCACGAGTCAAATTCAGCTCGACCTACCAAATAGGCCAGCCCAACCCGTTCATTTTCCATCTCTATATATAACTAAATATATATATATATAATTTAAAATTATTTATAAAGAAAAAATGTAACGCCCCACTTTTCCCAAGCGATCATTAACTCGAGATTTCGGGAAATTTTTTTTTTCTTTTCAATATCATACAACATAAACCTCTCGACATACATACCCTCATCATAGTCATTTTCCGACAATCCCGATCGTACCTTCTCAGCATATCAAAATTTAATAGACTAAGACAAGTATTTATCAATCACATCAGCGGAAGCAATATCGAAACCTCAATGATATATATAACTGACAATTCCTTTTACAATAACCAAATCGATGTTTCACATGAAAATATCAAAATATTACATCATCTTTGAATATCATAATCATAGACAAAACCTACGAAAACTGAACATAACAGTTACATCTCGACGACATCCTTTCCCTTGGCGCCATTGCTTTCACCTAGAACGTTTGAATATTCCATGGACATAGTCCAAATTAGATGCTGAATCATCTAAGTGAGAGTTCAAAAACATTTTCATACAGATATGCAAAATCATATGCATAAAACCAATAAATCCTGACATGCCCCAGTCTAAGAGAATCTCACACAGCATTTAGCCCTAACCGGAGAAAATGCAATCTCTCTAAAGGCGATATGACCACACCGACCCATTGGCAAACCAGTCCTGCTTAAGAGGGACAACCTCGACATATGAACCCGGGAATCACCCCATTGTCATTGTTAGGATTTACGCTCCTACTAAAAAGCATTCCAAAACCCAACACAACCCTAGCCCCAATAGTGTCACATCAGCACTATCCCCAGAATCAACGACACCTCGGCCTTAATGCTATTGCTCAAAGAAACCTGAGGTGGTGTCCACTTTCAGCCCCGCCACTTGAGCCAACAACTGGGGTGGTGTCCACTCGTAGCCCCACCACTTGAGTACCGTAGGGTGAAGTCCGTCTCAGCCCCGTCCCAAGTGGGTCACATAGCATTAACCCTTGGCACGCATTCTGAGTGTTGACACTCGAGAGCTACGTCACAGGTTAACAAACCACATCCCACATGGACAACACAACATGCCAATGCCGAAAAATCATAACATGCATAACTTAAAATCAACAGTTCGATGTATGCAATCGTACGAAATTCAATGCATGTGCAAACAATCGTTTGGACAGACCATCACAATAAACCAAGCCATAGGGATGAACACTCACAGTAAACCATTCACATGTTACTATAAGTCTTTTCGGGTAGAACCACTCACCTTGCAACTCAACTTTTCTCGAAGAGCGCGAGACGCCTTGATTTGGGTGCCTGACCTTGATTCTTGTGCCCGATGCTCTCTAGTTCAACCTCGAGCTTCAACAATACCCTAGACATCATGTTTGTTCAAAATCATATCAATATCTATTTTCCAATTTTTTTTTATAATTTTCTTCATATTTCCTCTATATTTCTCCTCAAAAATTCCAATAAATGCCTACTCAAGGTTTTTCCTCGATTTTTCTTCGCAACAATTCATAAATAAATATTTTCTAACTTCTAGAATTTTCTGAAAATTTTCCAATACCTCCTCCTATTTTTCATAAGCCTTATTTACCTTGAAAATTACAAAATGACTATTTTCTCCAATATTTTTCAAAATTTTCTTCCACCATAATTCCTAATTTATTTTTCTTAAAATAATAAAAAAAATTCCAAAATTACCTGATCTCTCACGCGCCTTCACGCGCGAGCGAGTGGGTGCAAGTAAAGGCTGGTGCGTGCAGCTCACGCGCCACCGTCTTCAACCTCGAGCCGGTCGCCGGCGGTTGCTCTGATCACCTCGAAACCGGTACCCCCGAAAGCCCACAAGGAATCGATCCCAACCCCACCAATTTCAGGCCGAAAGGCCACCGGAAAGCCCTCCAAACGGCCGGTTGCAGGTGGCGATAGGCGGACCGCCTAGCTTTTCCGGCCACCCTCAAAACACCTCGAAAACTCACTAAACTTTCCAGAAACGCTCATCTCGCCTTAAGAATCAAAAGCCCCTTATTGGCTTCCCTCGATTTGCCCTCAAAATCGAGCAATTTTTTGCTTCATTTTTGGCCAAGAACCCTAGGTATTTATAGGCAAAAATGACCCCCCACGTGGCCGATTTCCGGCCATTTCTTCTCCTACACGCCTCCTAAACTACCCTAGGCCATGCCCTGACGAGCCTAGGCTTCCAAATAGCTGGATTTTTCGGCCAAATCCACGGCCAAATCGGCCATGCATGTGCTGATTTTTTGAAAATTGCAGTTTGGCCCCCATTAAATTTTCTTTTGCATTTTGGTCCTTATCCTCAAGCCCCTGATCTTTCTAGCACTATCACTAAGACCCTCAAGATTAGTACTTCTCGTTTCCCCCTTGAAACTTCCAAAAATTTATCGTTTTGACCTTTCTCGGGCATTTTTAGAAAATAGCACTTAGGCCCGATTGATCGTTTTGACCTCAAATCCACTCGATTTAACCCAAAACCACTTAAGGGTTGTTCTATACATCAAATATTAGTTCTAGACACACTCCGTTGATTTTTCAGACATCGTCTATAACAATTCGGTAATACGACCTAATTGGCAGCTGTATTTTTGCTGTACCGAAAATTGTTCCCGATCTCATTTCTTTTATCACTAAAAATCATAATTTAAATCACTCGTCGATACTGCACCATTTTTCTTGGCTATCTAGGGTCCGGGGTACTCCCTCTGACTAATTCGGTCATCCAAAACTGTGTTAGTGTACCCTATAGTCTTATTTTTCCCAAAATTCAATTTATGCCCTTTATCAAATATCATTTTTATCCTCGAATTATCCACGGGTATTACATTCTCCCCCCTTTAAAGAAATTTCGTCCTCGAAATTTGGTCCGTGATAAATGTATTACTGTTATTGCTAATGACTCCCATTTGAAATGTCGTAAGTACCATTCATAATCCTTAGCAATTATTCATAACTTATATCTCCATATGATCCGCGCTTACCAGACACGTCTTTTATTTTCCAGAATATCCCGTTGTAGCTCTAAACAGACGGCTTACACAAATCTCAAAATTCATATCATTCCTAATCATGTCCTTAAAACTCATTTTATTTGACAATTAATTCTCCCAACCCATTCCTATACTAATACATATGGCATGATTGCACAGAAATTGATAACATTGAACCTTAACATGGCTGCTATGATTATAAATCAACTTGAATCAAACTGACATACCTTTGGTCCATATCGGATGGGTCTCTTCGTCATCTCTCGCCAAGCCAGGGTAGACCTCTTCGTTTTCTTTTTCTAGGCAATAGACTCTTCTGGTACGAGGTCCTGGCTTCATGTTTATCTTCCCAGGTTGATCCATCTTTTGTCTTTTCGGACATTCACTAGCGTAATGACCGGGTTGATTGCACGAGTAGCATGTGATCCCCGTTCGATTCCCAGTTGGAGGTACATCTTTCTTCTTAGGGCAGTCCTTCTCCTTATGTCATTTTTCGCCGCATGAAAAACACGTGATATGCCCTTGCGAACAATTTCTTCCTGGGTGTTCTTTATTGCATCAAGGACACGATTTTCTATCTTTGAAATTTTTCCCTTCTGACTTATGCTCTGGGGCTTTCGAATCTCTTTTCTTTTCATTAGATCTTATCAGTCCTACACGCAATAAGTTCATTTCGGTGGTCAAAGCCCTGTCTAGCGCCTCGTTGTAAGTGTTAATGGTACATAAGCTGAGAGCTTGTTGTAGATCCACCTTCAATCCACCCACAAATTTTTGTGCCTTATGCCTCTCGTCAGATTTGTACATAGGCACGTACCTGATTAGTTAGGTAAACTTGACATCATATTGAGTTACTGACATCTCAT
Organism: Diospyros lotus; assembly: GCF_014633365.1. NCBI lineage: Eukaryota > Viridiplantae > Streptophyta > Magnoliopsida > Ericales > Ebenaceae > Diospyros > Diospyros lotus. The sequence goes on along the minus strand of NC_068349.1, from coordinate 10,262,016 downwards.
CAGTCTGCCTCAACTTCATGAATTCCCAAGTCTTCTCTTCCTTCCAGCTTTGGGGAAAGTACTTAGCATTGAATACTTCTTTGAATGCTTCCCAGGTTATCAGTTGAGCTTGTCTCGGCCTTGGATCCTGCACTGCTTGTCTAGGTGTCCTTTGTAGGGCCCGCTGTGCTGATTGCCACCATCGTGCAGCCTCTTCCTCTAGCATGAAGGTGGCGCAATTAACCTTCTCTTCGTCACTGCACTACAGATGTTGGAGCAGCTTCTCAGTTTGCTCTATCCAGTACTCAGTTGCACTGGGGTCATCTCCCGCTTTTCCTCTAAATATCGGGGGTCTTTGCTGGCGATACTGATCCAGCACATGGGGGGTGCGCCTTAGTGGCTCGTTCCTTGTTACATGTGTTAGCACACCCTCTAAGATCCGCTCTATTCGATCAAGCCTACTTTCACTAGGACCTAATTGCTCTTCTTGTCGTCTATTGCTCGCGGCGAGATTCGTAGAATGACTACTGCAGCTGCTCGTGGCACGACTCACAGAGCGACCCCGATGACTGCTACTACCGCTTTCCTCGTCTCGTTCATTGAGATCCGTGATTCTTCGAGTTTTCACCATCTGAAAAAGGAAAACACCGACACTTTCTTAGAGGTAACCTTAATCATTAGAATCCTTAGACTCTATTCTCAATAACACTAACCGAACCATCCTAGGTTTCTCATTTCCCTAGGATCCATGGTAAATAAAAATCATTCTAATACTCGAACCTTAATGATTCACATCACCTATTTGCAAACCTATCTTGATAGCTAGATTACGTCACATTGGACTATCCATTACTGACTTAATCATTCTCAATCTCCAATCGGGGTTTTGCTAGTTTGCTCTGATACCAAATGTAATGCCCCACTTTTCCCAAACGACCATTAACTCGAGATTTCAGGAATTTTTTTTTTTTTTTTCAATATCATACAACATAAGCCTCTCGACATACATACCCTCATCATAGTCATTTCCCGACAATCCCGATCGTACCTTCTCAGCATATCAAAATTTAATAGACTAAGACAGGTATTTATCAATCACATCAGCTGAAGCAAGATTGAAACCTCAATGATATATATAACTGATAATTCCTTTTACAATAAACAAATCGATATTTCACATGAAAATATCAAAATATTACATCATTTCTGAACATCGTAATCATAGACAAAACCTACGAAAACTGAACATAACAGTTACATCTCGACGACATCCTTTCCCTTAGCACCACTACTTTCACCTGGAACGTTTGAATATTCCAAGGACATAGTCCAAATTAGATGTTGAATCATCTAAGTGAGAGTTCAAAAACATTTTCATGCAGATATGCAAAATCATATGCATAAAACCAATAAATCCTAACATGCCCCAGCCTAAGAGAATCCCACACAGCATTTAGCCCTAACCGGGGAAAATGCAATCTCTCTAAAGGCGACACGACCACACCGACCCATTGGCAAACCAGTCCTGCTTAAGAGGGACAACCTCGACATATGAACCCGGGAATCACCCCATTGTCATTGTTAGGATTTACGCTCCTACTCAAAAGCATTCCAAAACCCAACACAACCCTAGCCCCAAGAGTGTCACATCAGCACTATCCCCAAAATCAACGACACCTCGACCTTAATGCTATTGCTCAAAGGAACTTGGGGTGGTGTCCACTCTCAGCCCCGCCACTTGAGCCAACAACCGGGGTGGTGTCCACTCGCAGCCCTGCCACTTGAGTACCGTAGGGTGAAGTCCGTCTCAGCCCCGTCCCAAGTGAGTCACATAGCATTAACCCTTGGCACGCATTCCGAGTGCTGACACTCGAGAACTACGTCACATGTTAACAACCCAAGTCCCACATGGACAACACAACATGCCAATGCCGAAAAATCATAATATGCATAACTTAAAATCAACAGTTCGATGTATGCAATCGTACGAAATTCAATGCATGTGCAAATAATCGTTTGGACAGACAATCACAATAAACCAAGCCATAGGGATGAATACTCACAGTAAACCATTCACATGTTACTATAAGTCTTTTTGGGTAGAACCACTCACCTTGCAACTCAACTTTTCTCGAAGAGCGCGAGACGCCTTGATTTGCGTGCCTGACCTCGATTCTTGTGCCCGATGCTCTCTAGTTCAACCTCGAGCTTCAACGATACCCTAGACATCATGTTTGTTCAAAATCATATCAATATCTATTTTCCAATTTTTTTTTGTAATTTTCTTCCTATTTCCTCTATATTTCTCCTCAAAAATTCCAATAAATGCCTACTCAAGGTTTTTCCTCGATTTTTCTTCACAACAATTTATAAATAAATATTTCCTAAGTTCTAGAATTTTTTGAAAATTTTCCAATACCTCCTCATATTTTTCATAAGCCTTATTTACCTTGAAAATTACAAAATGACCATTTTCTCCAACATTTTTCAAAATTTTCTTCCACCATAATTCCTAATTTATTTTTCTTAAAATAATAAAAAAAATTCCAAAATTACCTGATCTCTCACGCGCCTTCACGCGAGGGTGAATGGGTGCAAGTAAAGGCTGGTGCGTGCAGCTCACGCGCCACCATCTTCAACCTCGAGCCGGCCGCCGGCGGTTGCTCCGATCACCTCGAAACTGGTACCCCCCCAAAAGCCCACAAGGAATTAATCCCAACCCCACCAGTTTCAGGCCGAAAGGCCACCAAAAAGCCCTCCAAACGGCCGGTTGCAGGTGACGGTAGGCGGACTGCCTAGCTTTTCCAGCCACCCTCGAAATACCCTCAAAACACCTCGAAAACTCACCAAACTTTCCAGAAACGCTCCTCTCGCCTCAAGGATCAAAAGCCCCTTATTGGCTTCCCTCGACTTGCCCTCAAAATCGAGATATTTGTTGCTTGATTTTCGGCCAAGAACCCTAGGTATTTATAGGCAAAAACGACCCCCCACGTGGCCGATTTCCAGCCATTTCTTCTCCTACACGCCTCCTAGACTACCCTAGGCCATGCCCTGACGATCCTACGCTGCCAAATCACCGAATTTTCAGGCCAAATCCACGGCCAAATCGGCCATGCATGTGCTGATTTTTTGAAAATTACAATTTGGCCCCCATAAAATTTTCTTTTGCATTTTGGTCCTTATGCTCAAGCCCCTTATCTTTCTAGCACCATCACTAAGACCCTCAAGATTAGTACTTCTCGTTTCCCCCTTGAAATTTCCGAAAATTTATCGTTTTGACCTCCCCGGGCATTTTTAGAAAATGGCACTTAGGCCCGATTGATCGTTTTGACCTCAAATCCACTTGATTCAACCCGAAACCACTTAAAGGTTGTTCTATACATCAAATATTAGTCCTAGATACACTCCGTTGATTTTTCGGACATCGTCTATAACAATTCGGTAATACGACCTAACTGGCAGCTGTATTTTTGCTGTACCGAAAACTGTTCCCAATCTCATTTCTTTTATCACTAAAAATTATAATTTAAATCACTCGTCGATACTACACCATTTTTCTTAGCTATCTAGGGTCCGGGGTACTCCCTCTGACTAATTCTGTCATCCAAAGCTATGTTAGTGTACCCTATAGTCTTATTTTTCCCAAAATTCCATTTATGCCCTTTATCAAATATCATTTTATCCTCAAATTATCCCCGAGTATTACAAAAATATAAACAATATCACTTGAAATGAAATCTTAAAATTTATATATTATGAATTAACATAATAACATATCACTTGATTATTCAGTATATATAGTAGCAAACTGTGCTGGTATTCCTTCCAAAAACTTTTGGAAAATAAAATTCATTATTTTCGTCTTTAAAGTTTGCTCGAATTGAGCGCATGTGCCTCTCCAGGGCCATCTTAACCCTTTTTCTTAACTCATTTCTTATTATATTATAAATAATTTACTCTTTATTTTAATCTTATCTAAAAAGTTATGCTAATTCCAACCATATTTCCTATTCTTTTCTCTATTTTACTCTCAATCTTATTTATTTATTTATTAATTTTAATTCTTTTTATTTTACTTCACTTATAATTTTTATTACTATAAAATTTTATTATTTATTTGATAATTTAATAATAAATATGAGGGTATTAGATTTTTATAATATTTAATATATTTGTAAATAAATTTACTAATATTTTTTAAAATGATTATTTAACAAAATTATTTAAAATATTTTCATAATTCAAAATTTAATATTTTAATATATATAATCAAATATACAAAATAATCAAAATATAATTAAAACTCAATACTTCAATGTATACAAAATTTATACAAAATATATAATATAAATCACAAACCCAATTTGAAGAGGGAGTCATTGGATGTTGGAAGAGGGAGCTGTCAATGCCACTGCTGGTAGCCGGATTTGGTTATTTTTCGCCACTGGTAGTCTGATCTGGTCACCAATGCCACTTCTCTGCCTTTTTCTCTGCTACTCTTCGTCGTGGCAGTCGCTATTGCTCCTCACTAGTGCTTCTTCTTCTCCCCGGTCGCCGCCACCTCTGCTCCTTGCCACGGTCATCGCCGTTGTTCGTCACTGGCAACTTTTTCAACTTTCAAATGCAATAGAGAGTCATTGGAGTCTTTTTTTAAATCTCAGATGCAACAGATAGCTATTGGAAAAATATAAGTAGCAAAAACTCACTCCTCAATTGTAGGGAATAAAGCCAGAAAATGAAGCCAGCGTTGAAGATGGCCTAAGGTTTGTGCATGAAAATAAAAATAAAAAACATTTATAATGTGAAATAAAAATAAAAAAATAATATTTTTTGATAAAGGAAGAAATGAAAACACAAAAATAAATAAAAAATATCAGGGTTTTTTTTATAAATAAAAATACTTATTTAATATAAAAATAAATATAAATTTATTTCATAATTTATTCAAACAAAGATAAATAAAAATTTTATAATGCATTGCATTTAAACAAATATAAATATTAAATTCATAATATATTTAAATAAATATAAACATAAATTTCATGATGCATTTAAACAAACATAAATATGGACAAACTCAAATCAATAACTCTAAGCAAGAAAACTTATCATTTTGAATGAAAGATTATAATTAACAACACAATTAAAATATCACAATGAAAACAAAAACATTAGAATCATCCAATAAGAGTGAGCCAAGACAGTGCAATCGATGCCGAGATAGAACAATCGACAACAGCATCAAGCACAGAGTTGTGAATCGATTAGTGTAGGATGGAAACAACAGCACAAGTATGGAAACTTCGATTTGTATCACTGACGCGACACTGTGCAATCGACGTCAAGGAGGAACTGAGGAATCAGAGTTGGAAAAGCAATGTTGCGAGCAATTCAACAACAAGCAAGAGATATCCAGCTGCATCTTAAAGTTTCTACATAGTCTAATTTATGTTAACTGGAAGCACTTACATTATATATGCATAATGCGATAAAATAAAAGGATAATTACTAAAATTTATTTAAAATTTGTCATAATTTGGGTGCAGAACCCATTTCTCGAGAACTGAAAATTCTCAACAAAAAAAAAAAATACTGTAATATCTTAGAAGATGAGATGCTTACGGAGAAATAGTGGATTAATGCCTCTCAGTGGGGTAGTAGCAAATTTAGAAAGGAGATGATATTTTTATATAAATTTTCATACATAATATATTATTTAAAAAAGTGATATTCTTATAACTATCTGTAATACCCCGAGAGTCCAGAGAAATTAGTATATATCGAGGATAGTGTAAGAAATGAAACAACACCAACTGGATACTTTTTGGGCTGAATGTTGGCAAAGAACTCCCAAGTTAAGCGTGCTTGACTTGGGGTAATCTAGGGATAGGTGACCACCCTGGGAAGTTCGCGTAGACCCATTAGGATAAGTTGTTCCGGTCCTTCCTATCGCTCGATCGGGATGTTACACTATCAGTCACTCTTTTATATTCTTTTACTTTCTAATGTATAGATATATTAAAATAATCACTATGCCAGGAAAAAAATCACAGTAAATATTTTTCTTAAAGAGAAAAAAATTCTCTGTAGAATATATTTTAGAAAACTAAAAATTATTCATATATAGTTTTGTGTCTGCTAGTTTTTCCTTTGTGTTTTGGCTTGGATTTTTCTTTTCTTTTTTTTTTTAAAAGAAAGAATAAGTTGGTGGTAGCTCCTGCAAATTAGATAGTTGTTTTTGTGAAATTTGTAGGCTGATGTATCATTAATTAATATTGAACTGTTGGACCGAGCGAAAGACTCAACAAGATCAGAATGAATGGCTATTTCAGAACCTTAATACTTTCGGTAGAACAAGAAAAAATAATAATACACTTATGCAATCAAAATAGTATGCTAATCAGAATGAAAAGAACAGAAAATAAAGGAAGAGGACACCAAAAATTTTACCACGGTTCACCCGAAGGGCTACGTCCACATTGAGCTCAGTAAGAAAGAGCTCACTGCAACTATATCGAGTAGGGTAGGGTTACAAAGGATCCGAACAAATAGACTATACATCAATGGTTCTTCTAACAAAATATCCTCACAATCACCAAATACAGATTATAAGCAAATCTAAGAACCAGATATTACAACAAGAAGTGAATCTATACAAGTCAAAGACAGAGCTTACTCAAAGAATCCCACAACCGATCAATATCCCTTCTTCCTCTTTTCTTTCTCCGGTATCTTTTGTCTAATTTACCATCCCAATACACTGTACGTTCCATTTATATGAGAGTTGAACAGATGGGATTGAGGCTGGAAAATGCAGCATCGATGGCCATCAGTTAATCGTAGAACACGATTGACAAAAAGGCAGAGAGGACAAGCAAAAGGGCGTCGGGCAGAGTAAGGACAATCAAGAGGCACCGGATAGCAGAGAAGAGGCCTTGATGGTTGCAAAGTGGCCTTCTGTAACGCCCCGCTTTCCCGGGCGTGTTATGACTTAGGACAATTTTGGGACAATAATTTTTTTCTTTCAAATGCTAATGTTAAACCACATCATTCCTCAAATCCGTCCTAGAATTTTCAATCATTTTTCTCTAAAGAGAATCATTATATCCATCAAATGCGGAAGCAATGATTGAAACCTGATATCTTAACATTGATCATAAATTAATTCTTACATCATCATTCCTCAACATAACTTAATACAAAACATAACATTAACCCTAAATAAGATTATATATCATCATTTCTCAAAACGTTCAAATTTCAAAATAGCAGAACTTAAATACATGGGCTACATAACATACATTTCATTCTTCATGTACTCTGATAAGTGTCATTTCATGCTTCATTTATCCTCGTATCTGCAACAATCTCCATCTAGAACATTTGAATATTCTAAGGGCAAACCCCAAGTTAAATGATGAATCATTTAAGTAAGGGTACATAATGTTATATCATGCGTGCATGCAATATCTTTCATCGTAGGTGTCAACTGCACTCCTTATGCTATCTACCATTCTTACGGTCACCTCTTTCGAAGCTGGGGTGTCTGGGGGCACATTTGGTAGCGGTGTCAGTTCGTACTCCCTACGGCCTCAATGCGTGTGATCAATGATACCAACGTGTATATATGCATTTCATAGTCATGTCATGTATGCAGTCTACGCGATGGATATATATCAGGGCATGTCAATATGATGAAAACATTCTCGAGGATCAGGTTTTTTTAAACATAAATCATTTACTACCAAGTATTTTTCATAAACTAACTTTAATTGGGAAGTACCACTTACCTTCTCAAGCTTATCTCGATATTCGCGCATGTCTCGAAATTCATGTATCGCCTCAATTTGCGTGCCAACCTCAAAATTCGCACCAATCACTTCAACTTAAGCTCAAAACATCCTAATCACCATAATTATTTAAATAAGTATTAAAACCTATTTTTCCATAATTGTTTGCATTTTCTTTAATTTTCTTTCTATTTCTTCTTATTTTTCCTCAATAAATCCAAACTAAATATTTCTAAAATATTTTCTCAAATATTTCACTATGATAATTCATAAAATAATATTCTTGAATTTCTAGAATTTTCTAGGGAATTTTACTTACCTTGACTTAGCCTCTCCAGCTTCCTTGGTATGTGTGCCACATTCTCAAAACGCGTGCTCGAACAATTTTTCTTGCCAAAATCTCCGAAAAATTACTAAATCCCCAAATCCTATTTTTCAGGATTTTTCTAGCTTTTTTCCTATTTTTTTTCTTTTCTTAATTTTCTTTTCTATTTTTTCTTTTTCTTTCTTCTCTTCTTCTCCCTTTCTTCTTCCTCCACCCGCGCCTGCAACTCTCGCCCGCCTGCACCTTGCTCCAGCGCCCGCATGGCCCTCCGTCAGCCTCTACTGGCTGCCTTGGACTCGCCGGACCTTGACGTCGCACACGCCCCCCGCTGGCCGCCGCTTGCGACCGCGGTTGGTTGCTGGTTCGGCGCGATTGCTTGCGGCCATGGTTGCCATGGCCGCACCAGCTCCCTTCGGCCGCCTCTTGAGCCTCTACCAAGCACGTTGATCACCACATACCTCGTTGGGCCGTCCCGAAGTTGCTGGCCGACCGTCCGAGCTTACTGTCTTCGCCTTCGTCGAGCTGCCATGGCCGCGGCTTGCGACCATGGTTGTTGTCCGCCCTTTGTGACTAGATTCGGCTGCTTCCGGCCATCTCTTGCTTGCTTCCCAGCTCCCCCTTGACCTCCGGTTGGTTGCTCGTTGCCTCATCCGATTCTGCCATTGCTCCAAACTTCACTCAGCCATTAGCTTCCACTCGTGGCTACCTTCTTCATTTCCCTTCCTTTCTTGCATTTGCTCTCAAACGATCCCTATTTATAGGAAATGTTCGGCCTTCCCTGACTGCCTGGCCACTCCTCGAGCCATCCCTCATTGCGTGCAAATCTCTTCAATCTTTTGTAGGGTATGGGGTTGAAGTTGCAAGGTATGGCGTGAAGATAAGAGGCATGGCTGCCATCCACGCACACACAGCACGTGTATATGAATATATATATATAATTATATATTATACTTAATTTATACATTTAAACCTCACATTTTATCTTAAATTTATTAGGACAATTCCTTAATTGTAATAACATCCTCAAACACTGAATTAGATTCCATTTCGATATTGAAAATCCAAAATTAATAACTCAAAACTTAGTAAAAAAGAACGATTCGCCCCACTGTCCTTTCTGGGCTGTCATTTCATCCCGAAATCACTGAAAGGTTGTTCATTACGCAAAACCAGAGCTCCCCTAGGGTTTCGTTAATTTTTCAGGAGTCTCCTACGACGATTCGATTTTGTAGCCTAAATGGCAGTTGTATTTTAGCTGTACTGAAAATCGTTCCGGATCCGATTTCTTTCGATACCATAAATCCTATCTCGGAACGCTCATCAAAACTATATTATTTTCCTTAGACAATTTCACTCCGAGGCATTCCCTACAGTCGATTCGGTACTTATAACTGTTAAGACAAATTTTCGATATTCTAAACTCATCGAAATTACGTGACAACTTTATACGAACATGGAGTATTACACATTCCATCAACCGTCCACGTGAACTGCTGAGATTGTCGAAATTGCCCTCCAATAAAGACGGCAGCATTTTAATGCTTCACCCAGAACATGAACGAAATACATCTCTTTTATGCTTGATATCAAAAAATTCTAGAAAGCCATTTAAGCTTTCTTTATACAGAATTAAAGAGTTATTCTTTTTTTCCATAACATCTTTAATGCATCTACAAAATTACAAATTATTTTCCAACACCCCAAATATTAATCTGTAATTTTCAACTGCTCCTTGAACCATTCAAGTTTTTCCTTTGTTACATATCTGTAAGTTGCTCTCTGTCTGATAAACTCTTTAAGTAAATTTCTCCTTTGTTAACTAAATCACGAATAAAATAATGATTAATTTCAATATATATGCTTACTTTTTGTGTGAAAAATAGTCTTTTTGCCCATTGCTATAGTTAACATATTATTACGAAAAATAGTAATAGCATATAAAACTTGCAATCAAAAGTCTCCTTTAACCAAATAGCTTCACAAGTGGCTTCAGTTTTTGGTGAATATTTAGCTTCAGCAGATAATAGAGCAATATTCCTTTGATTTCTGTTAAGGTATTGAGATTTGACGCTATGTAGCTTACTTATCGCTCGATTGAAGATTTATTTTCATCGATTGAAGGTGTTAATATTTTATTCTTGTATTTAGTTTTGATAATAAAAAACACATTGATTTATACTTAAGTCATAAGTCAAATATATGGTTTTCAAACAAAAGTCAATTTCATATACTTTGTCAAGTATATAGCTTTCAAACAAAAATCAATTTTATATACTTAATTAAAATAGAGTTGTATTTATATATATCTTGAATGGGGATTTGCAACAACTTATTATTGATGATGAAATTATTAATATTTTACTTTTGTCTTTAATATGGCTTTGATGATGAAAATTAATTATATTTTAATAATAAAATTATTTTGTTAATGGTTATTGTTGAACTAACTTACTCATATTAATTAAGTTTTGATAATTAACAAAAATATTTTTATAATATAAATATTTTTTACTCGTGTAAAAAGTAAATTTATTTTGAATTAAAAGAGAATTACTTTTAGACATGTTTTCTTGTTTTAATAATTTATGTCTCAAAAGTTTATATTTGAATTTTTAAATTTTGAATTAAAGGAGAATTATTTTTAGACATATTTTCTCTTACTCATACAAAAAATAAATTTATTTTAAATTAAAGATAATTACTTTTAGACATGTTTTATTGTTTATATATTTATGTCTCAAAAACTTATATTTGAATTTTTAAATTTTGATTTCTCATTCAAAAAGTAAATTTATTTTGAATTAAAGATGAGATATGTTTTCTTATTGTTTTAGAAAGTCTAAACATTTTTTGAATTTCAAATTTCATATTAACCATTTATTTAGTGGCCAAAATACTTATAAATATCTCTCAAACTCATTTTTTGAGTATTTAAGTACTTCCATTACATATCTAAAGCACCCGAAAGCTGTCAAGTAAAGTATCCAAGCAATCCGAGACTCTCGAAATATTATTGCACATTCACCGAAGAGCCACAAGGCAAGAGGAGAAAAGTTCTTCAAGTCTTCTACAACAAATCCAAACTTCGCCATTTGAGGTTACAAATTTATTTATTTATTTAAATATTATTGCCTTGTATAATTTGTTCTTAATTTCTTATTTGTGTCTAAGTGTGGACAAATTATTTGTAACATTTAAATTACTATTGTGGATTGTATAGGTTTCCTAGAACCATTAAAATCTAAGTGAAACTAGTTTTCAAGGTAAGTTAGGAAGAAAATCTTGGTGCAGTAGTTGCCTAGAACCCATTATAATCTAGGTGTGTATTTAGTTTCCAATGTGAGTTAGTGTGAAAATCTTGGTGATTTTGATTTAATGGAACCTCAATAGTGGTTAGACATTATGAAGGTTAAACATTAGCAGAATGTATTAGTTGTGTGTGGAAACACCGAATCACAATAAATTGTGTTGTGCCTCATATTATTTATTCTTGTTATATTCTGTGACTTGCGTTAATTATTAATCTCAAATATAATTTATTATATTTATCAAATATATATTCTTAAATAATTATTAATAAAAAATATTCATAAAAAGAGAAAAAAATTTTAAACACTCAATTCACCCCCATCTTGAGTGGCCATACCTTAAGAGACCAACAATTGATATCAAAACTAGTCCTAAAATATTTGTGTTTCAAATCTCAAATCTTAGAATAAGATCTTATAATGACCTCTTATTTTAGCCAATCCCTAGGTGATGTCTCAATCCCCTCTAGTCCTCCAATGCTCATTAGAAATGATTATACTTTTTGGAAAATTATAATGGAATCCTATATCATTTCTATAAGTTATGTTTTATGGAGACTTGTTAGGGATGGATTTGATATATCTTTTTAATATGAGAAAGAATGGTCAAAGGAAGACCTAAGAAAAATAAAAATGGACTATAGGGCAAAGTATTTAATTCTTAGTTCTTTAATACCTAGTGAGTGTGAAAAATTGTCTTCATGCTCTACATCTCATGAATTATGGAAAGAATTAAAGAGAATTCATAAAAGAACTAATAATTTTAAGATGAGTTTTCTTATATCTCAATATCAAAGATGTAAATTATGGATTAGTGAAACAATTAGTATTTTGAATGGATTGTTCGAAAAAGCCTCAAATATTTTTAGAATGCTAAGGAAAATGAATGAAGACATGAAGGGCAAGAAAGATAAGGAAACCTTGGCCTCAAAAGTAAATGAAGAGAAATGCTTTATGTCTATAGAAGAAAATGAAGAATATGAAGATAACATAGAGCTACAAGAATTATAAAAAGCATACGAAAAACTATATATAAAATTTATATCGACTAAGAAAGAATTAAAAAATTCTAAGAAATCCAACAAAGAAGAAATCGAGAAATTCAAGAGTGAAATAAATAACTTAAAAGAAAAATCACAACTCAAGAAAAAAAATGAAGATAAATTAAATTATCAATTAACTAATCTTTAAGAGAAAATAAAATATTAAAAATTTAAAATAATAAACTATTAGTAGAAAATAATGTAATAGAGAAAAGTTTAACCACATTAATTTCAAAGAAAAATTTAAAACTTAAATCAAGGTACAAAATATCTAAGAAAGAATGGAAACAACCTAGATAGAGACCCTAACCTAAGAGAAACAATATAGTACAAATGTGGATAACCAAAGGGATAATACAAATAATGAATGACTTAGATCATAAAATCTTAAATGTTGCTCTTCTTCCAGATACTTTAAGAATAATTAAATCAATTCACCCCTTCTTGAGTAGTCATACCTTAAGGGACCAATAGTTATTAACTTGGTGTTTCAAATTATTTTTATATGATCTATTAAGCATTAAAATAAAATTTAAATTCACCATGCAATTCAAAATCCAAGAAAAATCTTGTGATAAATTTATTGATATCATTTTGAATATTATGTTTTTATTTAATTAAAAATTACTAAAAATCTTATGATAAATTTCTTGATGACATTTAAAATATTATGTTTTTAAGTGCAAAAAATATTGTGATGGTATTTGGAATATTATGTTTGTATTTAATTAAAAATGTTATACAAAAAAATTATTTTCAAAGAGCTTTAAAAAAAAATCGCAACGACTAGAACCCTAGCCACCAGTTGCGCCCAGGCTCTTATGCATGAGTACAAAACCACTTCATCTACAATCTTCTCACCTATACATGAGCACAAAAATAATTATGTAAGGGCCCACTCTCGAATATTTTCGCTAATATAGAATATTTGAAAAAAACTCATCACATAGATGATATAAACAAACTATAATAAAACAGACAACTCTTTTTATTACTAACAGTGGAAATTAAATTAAAATTTAGTTACACTTTCAATATCTCATGAGTTTGTACTCGAAAGCCAAACAAAATAATAAGAGGCTCTAATGTTAACTAACAAAATAAAAATCATTTTATCTCAAGCCTCACCAAAACTAATCAGGATTTTCAAATTAGGACGCGTCTTCGTATATAACTATCCCTGAGCCTTAGTCCCACTGGACTCGCCCCCAATAACAGTCTTTCCTTTATTTGGAATAATAAAGAAAATCAAGTGAGCCACAAGGCTCATCAAGTTTGAGAAACAATGAATAATGTATATGATCTAACAACATGGTGACACCAAAAAGAATAATCAAGAACTCAACAGTTATATACAAGATTCATAATTTATGACTTAAACGATTCCCAAGTTAAATGCATCATGCCACCATATATCACTATGCAAATGTGCATATATATTTAATGTTAGTATCAAATCTCGTAAGCTCGCAAGCCACAATAAAAAAACAATTGTTTAGAGACGGATTTTCGATACGAATCTTGGTCTGTCGCAAAAATGCTCCTCGCAAAAATTTGAGACGAATTTTGAGACTAATTTGAGACGGATTTAGAGACAATTTTTTCCACCAGACCAATTTCCTTGTAATTTAATAGGGATTTTGAGACGAATTTTTTCATCTCAAATATAAATATAATAAAAAAATATTTTTTTTAAAAAATTCAAAATTCAACCTAATAAACACAATATACGAATTAAAAAAAATCATCCATATAATACAATATATCCATAAAGTAATACACATCATCCATAAATATTAGAAATACATTATAAAATCTATCATCCTTACTAATAACACGTCTATAAATAGTAAAAATACATAATAAATTCTATCTACACAAATAACGGATCCTCTTAATAATTTGAAGGATCCGAGAGTGGTGATGATGATAATCCTCGTAGCTAATTATACCAATTTTCATAATGATAGCAACATTAAATCCTAAAATGAAAATGATTAAAAATTAACACTATGAAAATTTAGCTCCAAGCGTCTTTCTTCCTGTGCTACTTATGCATGCCAAGAACTTAAAAAACAAAAATAAATGAAATATTAAACAAATTAGTCTAATTTCTTTCGATATGAAAGATTTATAACAATTCAAATAAGGAAAACTAATCATACTAATACCTTAATATGAGAACTTATTTAGTAGAGTCAAAATTACATAGACCTCATATCATTTTTTGGCAAACATCCAGCTTTTAGCCATGATATAAGACACTTTCTAAATCACATAAAAAATTAAATTAAATTAAGAGTGAAGCAAAGAAGTCCATTCCTGAAGGGAAGTGAAAACAAAGAAAAAAAGTCAAGATATACCCTTTGCATCAAAGGATAACAAGTGTTCCTTGATACAAAATATATAACACAAATTTTCAATTAAAGAGTAGCACGGTAACAAAGTACCTTTTCTTCCACTTTTTCTTGCTATTTTTCTACTTTCTCACTCAAAACTTTTCAGTCCCCTGTTCACCCTCAGACTTACTCACTCAAACTTTTGAAAATTTTGAATTTGTGTTATAAGATTTTATATTTTAAAAATTTTGAATTGTAAAACATGAAAATCAAAACCTTATTTTTATGAAGCATTACTAATGGTTACATAATGGTAAGACATGCCTTCAGATAGCTAACTCCAAGCTCCTTTCTTGAGTAGCCCCGATCTAAATTGCGCAACACATACTGATTATAATCTTTGACAATCCTCATTATTATATCTGATGTAGAGATTCCGTCAGTCCGTTTTGTCTTCTTAAATTTTTCGCCAATCCGCAGAATCAATGCATGCGTAATTTTTGTCAAATACAGGCATTTTATCAAATAGATGGTACACACAAAGATGAAACATAAGCATTTTATCAAATATACGGTGTACTTATAAAACTAAAATATAAACAATAAACAATGAATCCAAACAATAAGGGCAAAAACAAAAAAATGATGATTACAAGAAAAAAAAAAACCAACCGGATTGACAATCGCAGAGTTAGATCAAGAGATGTTCGAACTACCGAGGAAGCTGCCGAAGTTGGAAGGAGACGCTGGAGATGTTACCGGAGGAGACTCGGAGCGGGTCATAACGAAAAAATAAACACTAAAATTGAAAAGAGAACAGAAACTTCCTGCCCTTCAGATCTCTGTTAGACGGATTGCTGCTTGTTTGCATCTTCAATGCTTCCTCCCATCCCCAATTGCCTTTTAATTTCCTTCACTGTGCGTTCTTCAATTTCTTTCTCCTCTCTGTCCGCCGCTGCCATTCCAAAAATTCCTTGCCATCCTTTTCCTTTATAATATCTTATTTTATATATATATATATATATATTTGAGGAGCTGGACAGCCCTAATTAAGGAGTGCGATTTTGTTCACTTCCTTTAACTCACTCTCACTATTTTTATGAGGGTGATGGTACAACGAAACGGTAATTTTATTCATCTCATACCGTTCTATTATACCATCACCTTCACAAAAATAGTAAAAGTGATGGTCACCCGTTAACGGGTGAACAAAATTGCACTCGTAGTTAAGGCCTCCTTAATTCACGCCACTTTAGTATAATATATAATAATATAGTATAATATAATATATATTATGGTTTAATATTGTAATCATGGCCGTCTCTGGACATGGGTCGTTTCCAATTGCACGTTATGCTTTGATATTGGAACAAGACTTTGTTTGCAAGTCCAATCAGACGGCCATTATTGAATCTTTGAATTATGATAATGATTTTTGTCCGAGGCGGGGAGATTCTTGTCTTTTTTTTTATTTAATAACTAAGTAAAAAATATATAATTTATAAAAATAAATAAATAAATATGAGAAAACCAACTTGAAAAAGACTTTCAATCCAATTTTCATTATTACAACCTAATAAATCAGACAAAAAGTAAAAAAAAAAAAAAATTAATTCTCCCGCAATTATTTTGGATTTCGCTAATGGTCAGTGTTGATTATAATTGCCAAACACGACGAATCTAAATTCATCGATGTTTTCTTCTGGAATAACTGGGTTTTTAGAACCCCATATAGGGTTTGAATTATGTATATATACTTTATTTTATATTTTATGCACATGAAATATATTAATTTATATATTTAAAATTTAATTTCTATATCTATAGATAAAAAAATTACATTTTATAAATTAATTTCCATCTCAAATTTGAGACGGAATTTTGAGACGTAAATTAATCCATCTCAATTTGAGATGAATTTTTTTCCTTCTCTAAATTTGTCTTTATTTTTTCAAAAATTTTTCTTTTCTTTTCCTTCTTCTCTCATTCTTCCCTGTGTCTTCTTCTTCCATGCTCGTTTACTGCACCGCCTTCCAAATCCAACGATCATTCTTGGTCCCTGCACATCGTTAGATCTGCACCACCTTCTAGATCCACCACCTTCCAGATCCACCGATCGCTCCCAACCGCCGCGCAACCATTGCGCCGACAGCCACCCAAGTTTACGCTCGTCGTCGTTGTTGCCGCCTCCCAGATCTGAGCCGAAAGCCATCTAGATCACAGTGAGTTTCTATATTTTCCTGATTCTCGGATTATTCGTTGTTCTAGCCAGATCTATCTAGATCTGGCCTCCAAGTTTGTTCGTCTATTCATCTGTCCGTTTGTCCGGCCTGATCTAGCCAGATTTATCCAGATTCGATCAGATCCACCCAGTACTCAGATCTAGTTAAATCTACCCAGATCTGACCAAATCTACCCACTCTTCGAAAAAAAAAAATTAGAAGATCATGTCAGGACTTGGTTCTCCGTGCGATGCCTGCAAAGTTTTGAGAAGAAAATATACCCAATTATGTGTCTTTTCCATTTACTTCTGCCATGAAGGACCTACTAATTTTGCAGCCATCCACACGATTTTTTGTGCCAATAATGCCTCCAAACTCTTAGCTCAGCTTCCGGTAAGTGACTGTTATGGTGCTGCCGCTACACTATTGTATAAAGCTCAAGTTAGGCTTCAAAATCCCATTTACAGCTGTGTCTCCTATATTTTTTCCCTCCAACAGCAGGTTATCGATATGTAATTTCATCTAGTTTTATTAGTGAAATTACTATTTGCGAACTCTTATGCAAACCCTCATAAAGTTCAAAATTGGTTTCACCCAAAAACTAATTCAAACTCATATTATGATAATGGATCTTTCATCATGGATTATCCAAACCCTATTTGAAATTTTGAAAACCTAGTTATTCAAGAAGAAAATGTGCCGTTTCCTTATTTCTAAGAGATTAGTTTGCAACATTACCTAATCGAAACTAGCAATAGCCAATGGCCATTCCTAGGTGATATCGATGAACTTGGATCCGTCGTTTTCGGCAACCATTATCAGCACTGAACATCGAGGAAATCCAAAACTATCAACGTGAGTGAATCATATTATTACTTTGAAGATTCTGTAATGATATTGTACTCTTCGAATATTCTATGATTACTTTCTTAGATGTTGTGTAATCTTGGATTTGTGGTTAGAATGGTTAGAACGTAATTCTCTGACAATTAGATTATTGAAAAATAATTTTATATTTTCAAATTTTGACAAAAAATCACATTTTTCAAAAAATCCATGACTTTTACCAATTTTTTGACAAAACAAAATCACTTTTTATAATTATTGATATAAATTATTTTGTCACCATTGAGAAAATGACAAAAAAATATTTGTCACCCTTTAATAATGTTGATGAAAAATATTTTTTTTGCTATTTTGATTTTGGGAAAAAATAATTTCATCAATGTTAATATTTTCTTAAAAAAAATATTTATCACTTTTATGAATTATTGACATAAATATTTTTTTCACTATTAGGACATTGAGAATATGATGAAAATATTTGTCACATTTTGATAATTCTAACAAAAATATTGAGAATATGATGGAAAGTGGCTGGAACACGCATCGGACGGGTGGAGAGAAATCCGAAAAGTTATTTCGGACAATAATAATAATAATAATAATAATAATAATAATAATAATATATGTAATAAAATAAAATATAAATAATTTATATTATTGCCTCAAATTAATAAAATAAAAAAAAGAGAACATATTTTTGTGTGTTGAATGTCTAAATGTGTTCTCATATATATGAAAGATAAATATGTGCTAAATGCAAAAATATTTTACCAAAATTACTATTATCAAATAAATTTATATTATTGCCTCAAATTAATTTATATATTTAGAATTTAATTTCTATATCTATAGATAAAAATTTACATTTTATAAATTAATATTTTAAAATTTTACATTTTATAAATTTGAGAAGAAAAAAAAATTTCGTTTCAAAATCCGTCACAATTTGAGAAGGATTTTGAGACCAAAAATATCCGTCTCAAATTGAGACAGATTAATTTCCATCCCAAAAATTAATCTATCTCAATTTTTGAAATGAAAATTAATCCATTAAAAAAAAAATCTGTCTCTAATTAGAGTTGGATTAATTTTCGTCTCTACATCCGTCTCGATTTGAGACAAATTTTTGAGACATAAATTTTTTTGTCACAAATTAGAGACGAATTTTTTTTGTCTCTACATTTGTCTCAAGTTGAGAAGGATTAGTTTTCATCTCTAAATCCGTTTCAAATTAGAAACAGATTATTTTTTGTCTCTAAATCTATCTCAAATAAAGACGAATTTTTTCTCATCTCTAAATCCGTCTAAAAAAAACCTGTCTCAAAAAATTCGTCTCTAAACTGTTATTTTATTGTAGTGAGCCATCAATCAACATATGCTATAGTGCATCATATAAACAGAATCTCACAAATAAATATGGAGCCAACCTACCAGATTATGACCATCTCGTCCCGTGCTAGGTGCTCTAGCATACCCTTTCCTTTTACGCAAAATAGTAAGTGCGCAAGATATATATATATATATATAACATGTACATATATGCATCTTGTATGTATTTGTCCTACACCACATGCATTTAAATTCTCGTTTCCTCAATATTCATATTTTAAACACTATTTACCCATATCAGGTATTTTACCATCATTAGATAAATTCAACAAATCTTACTTCATAACATCTACCACATACAAAATGTAAATTATAACACATGAATAATTTTGAAAGATGTTATTTAAGGTTAAATCTTGATTTACCATTGAGTATTATATACTTAATATGTTATTTTTCCCATCATAAAACTCTTTTAAAATTCATTCAATAATTATGCTAAATTGACGTTGAAGTGTATTTTAGGAAAATTAAACAACGCCCATTCGAATGATGCATATTATATATATATATATATGCAGGTGATTCGAATAGGTTCATGGGGCATTTGAATGGAGCATGGATGATTCGAATGGAATAGAGGCATTCAAATGGTATAAATGGCAATAGGGTGGGTCAAACAAAAGTGTAAGCACCCTCGCCCGGATATCCCAACCACCCGGTCTATCCGAACGAAAGCGCTTACATAAGGGAAGAGAAATAGATATAAGATAAAAATACCCTGGCATGCATACATAAGAAATGCAACAGCGGAAGCAAAAACGGTATATATGCACGCCCACAAGTACCCCGCTGGAACAGCGGTCAAGGAGTATATAAAAATATACAGACACCTGTGCCAACAAATAAAAGATACAAGGAACAACCCGGCACAGTCAAAAATGAGAGACAAAACTCCTAGCAAACATCAGAGACAACGGGGGGCAAGCTAAATGTACACCTACCGACACGGCTGGCTGCTAAGTGGAACGATCCTCGCTCTCGGCCTTTGCTTTACCCTTACTTGGAATGATGGAAAGCAAGGTGAGTCACAAGACTCAGCAAGTTTATATGAAAAGGAAGGCTATAACATGAATAGAAGAGGAGATCATCCCAAATATAGACCCACATGTACACACAAGTCATGTGACGCAACAATACAATAGTGTCGCGTAATAAAAGCACATACCGGTCCTTGGGGCCCACATAAGACACCTAGCACCCAAGTCCCATACCAACCTACCGCTGCCCTGAAAGGCAACATAGAGCTCCAACAAACCTGTGCGCACTGTCCCGGCTCGGTACTCCCGTCACCCGTATCCATGTCGGTACTCCCGACACCCGAGCCATAGGCTCCCTCGAAATGGTACTCCCGTCCGAGAACTAAATACTACCAGTAACCATGCAATGCACATAAAATGCAATGGCGTAATGAGCATTAACGTGATACATGGCGCCCATACATCCAGGCATTAGGCCATGCTCCGCCCATATAGTAAACCACACGCTATTCATATGCCCGTGCTGGATGCAGCATAACCAAGCTAGAATGTCCGTGACCAAGCATAACCAAATCATGGTAATCCCAGCATGCAGTCCATACCCGTGTGCACGCTAAACCATGCAACAAGAATAAAATGTAGCCAGGCATGCTATAATCACATAACGGCAGAGCTAGTCAGTAGTGCTTGGCACTGGTCAGCGGTCAGTGACTAGGAGAGACCATCTGACGGCCTAAGATAGACCGTACGACAGTCACACTGTCACCGAACAGCCGATCCTTGCCCCCACTGCACAACTGCTCTAGCCTATACATAACCAAAAATCCAATAATAATACCCGAATAGCAAAGAACCTAGCCTCGGGTGAGTACGACATAATTCCCATAGGCTTGGGGGTGGTACAAGCCCCGGTAGACAATCAACGAATAAAATCCTCGAGACCAGATTAATAAATTAAATTTTTAAAACACACCGTTTAAAATTTCATAATTTATTAACAGCTGAAACAACGAAAGGAGGTCAAATAAATTGACAACGAAAGAATCGACGAGGTGGGTATAAAGAACTTGCCTTTATGAAGATATCCTTAGGCTTGTTTTGACTCAACACGGTAAAAAAATATACAAATTGCAATATCCCAATTATTTGCCAAAATTAATAAAATTGAACTCAGAACGAAATTCTGACCATACAGAATATTAATTACCAGCTTCTCTACGTACCTGGCAATTTAAATCTTCAATCTAACTTGAATTAATTTGAATTTTTCACCAAATTTCCCTCGCGCCTTTTCTCCCAATTGCTGCTATTTCTATAGCAAAAAGAACACCCGAATTGGGCTTTAAATCAGCCAAAAACGAGCGGAGGAGAGGGCGCCACCACTACAAAAAAATTGATTTTTAGCGGCGGTTTTTAAAACTGCCGCAAAAAATGAAATTTTGCGACGGTTTGTAAATCGCCGCAAAATACTATTTTAGCGGCGGTTTTTTTAACATTTTGCGGCGGTTTTGAAAAATCGTCGCAAAATTCATTAAAACATTTAATTTTGCGGTGATTTTTAGAAAATAATTAAATAATTTAAAAATAAAATTAAATTTAGCAGTGCTAAATTAAAAATAATTAAATAATTTAAAATTTAAAATTAAATTAATATTTGCGACGGTTTTCGAAACCGCCGCAAAATTCATTAAAAAATTAAATTTAGCAGCGATTTTTGAGAAACCGTCACTAAATTAAAAATAATTAAATAATTTAAAATTTAAAATTAAATTAATATTTGCGACAATTTTCGAAACCGCCGCAAAATTCATTAAAAAATTAAATTTAGCGACGGTTTTTGAAAAACCGCTGCTAAATTCAAAAATAATTAAATAATTTATAATTAAAATTAAATTAATATTTGCGGCAGTTTTCAAAATCGTTGCAAAATTCATCAAAAAATTTAATTTAACGGCGGTTTTGAAAAATCGCCGCTAAATTAAAAAATAATTAAATAATTTAAAATTAAAATTAAATTATAAATTCATTAAATAATTTAATTTAACGGCAATTTTTAAAAACCGCCGCAAAATTCATTAGAAATTTTAATTTAGCAGCGGTTTTTAACCGCCGCTAAATTTAAAAATAATTAAATAATTCAAAATTAAAATTAAATTGAATTAAATTAATAAAAAGAAATATAAAATCTTGAAAAGAAATTAAAAATTTAATTTAAATTAATTACAAAATCTTTATATATATAAAAGTAGGATAGTCTTGAAAAAAGAAATTTCCTCCTAAAACTTGTAGTAATTAATGATTTGTAATTAATACTTATTGTATTAATAATTTACATTAATAATTTAAAATTTTCAATTGCTTTGAAGTAATAAGTAATAATAAAATTTTCTCCCAAAACTTGCATTAATGATTTGCATTTAGTACTTATTGCATTAATAATTTATATATATAAAAGTATGATAGTTTTGAAAAAAGAAATTTCCTCCTAAAACTTGTATTAATTATTGATTTGCAATTAATACTTATTATATTGATAATTTATATTTTGTAATTTGCATTAATAATTTAAAATTTTCAATTTCTTTGAAGTAATAAGTAGTAATAAAATTTTTCGCCAAAACTTGCATTAATGATTTACATTTAGTACTTGTTGCATTAATAATTTTCATTTTGTAATTTGCATCTTTATATATATAAAAGTAGGATAGTCTTTGAAAAAAGAAATTTCCTCCCAAAACTTGCATTAATCAATGATTTGCAATTAATACTTATTGTATTAATAATTTATATTTTGTAATTTGCATTAATAATTTAAAATTTTCAATTGCTTTGAAATAATAAGTAGTAATAAAATTTTCCCCCAAAACTTGCATTAATGATTTGCATTTAGTACTTATTACATTAATAATTTACATAATTTACATTAATATGTACTAATTATTGTAAAATTAATAATAAATTTTAAATATACAAGTTTTTCAATGCTAATTGTTTTGTATTAAATTTGCATGAGTTTTATGAGAAATATTAATAGACAACTTAAACTATTAATTAAGTCATAGAAAATTATCTATTTATTTAAAATATTATTTTTATATCTTTATTCTATGTATATTTATATAATATTAAAATATGATAGTCAAATAAAGTATTTTGCCAAGTGTCAATCAATGATGAATTTTTTTCCTCAAAAACTTGTATTAAATCAAAGGTAGTGATTAATTAATTATTAATTACTTTAATAATTATATTATAGTTTTGAAAATGTGATGTCTTAACAAATTTATAAAAAATTATTTAAGGTTGTCAAATGCTACGATTTTTCAATGCTAATTAATATTTAAAGTATCACATTTTTAAGACTATGGAAGAAATCAAAATTAATTTTTTTTAAATTTTGTTATTATTGAAAAAACTTATTCTTACTCATATTTAAGAGTTTTAATTTATATTTATAATTATCATATAATAAATAGAAAATAACGAACGTTTTTAAGTGAAAATATTTATTTATAAATAAATATAATATAATAAAAAAAATTTATAAGTATTTTTTCAAGTGACTTATTTAATATGTTAATTATTCTTTAATACATTAATTGAATGACAGTATATTAAATTAAAAGTGTTTTCCTTTAGTATATTGAATAGTGAATAATTGAGTAAACTTAAATTTTTTCAACATGATTAAAGATTAAAAAAAAATTATAATTATCAATTCTGTTAAAATTATTTAAAATAATAAATTTATTTTTTTATTTTTAAATTAAACTCTCCCATATATCACATGGGTTCACCACTAGTTAATTAAAAATTTAATTTAAAAAATTAAAATAAAAATAAATTTAACAAAATTTTAAAAATATATAATTTTTTTTATTTTTAATCAATTGATTTAGTTAATTTAATTCAATTAATTTTTTTTTAATTTATTCCTTTACTCTTTTAAAAAATAATAAATTAATTAATATTTTTTAATTTATATTAAAAAATATAAAATATAATTAAGAAAAATAGTGGTTGTTTTGGTATATAATTTATATATGTGGTTATATAACAAGGGGGTTTGACAGATCAGACGGTCGCGCGCACACACGTGCACAGTGGAGGTTGCGGGATCGAAACTGTGGGGAAGGGGCTCACCATGTGGCGCGCGGACATGCGGCCACGTGGTTGGGCGGCACAGGCGGGCGGGCGGGTCAGCGGGTGGGTGGAAGAAATTAAAATTTTTAATTTTGTTTTAATTTTAGCGGCGGTTTTAGAAACCGCCGCTAAAATTAAAAGTTTTAATTTTTTTTTATTTTTGTGGCGGTTTCTAAAACCGTCGCTAAAATTAAAATTTTTAATTTTATTTTTATTTTTGCGGCTGTTGGAAAACCGCCGCTATATATTTTATAAACCGCCGCTAAATCACTAATTTTGAGGCAGTTTTAAAACCGCTGCAAAAAAATGTGATTAGCGGCGGTTATTTCAGCGGTTGGTTAAAATCGCCGCTAAAAACTCTGCAACGGCTGATTTAGCGGGAGTTTTGAAAACAGCCGCTAAATGCCTATTTTTTTGTAGTGCACGTGGGCCAGCCACTGGAGGCCACCGCCTCTAACCGAAACGACGTTGTTTCGGATGTCTGGCTAATTAAAAATCAGCCCAAAACCTCGGCCTCGCGCGCGGGCCCCAGCGTTTTGAACCCGCGACCTCGCCCACGCCCGCACGCTCGCGAACCGCCCGCGCCACACGCTCACCCTTAACCATATGGCGCGCGCATTTAATTTAAAGGGGTCTTTGGACCCTTTTACGAAATCGCGCCAGCCACCCCCATACTTCAATTAATTACACTCACACCCCCTATATTAATTACACTAACACCCGGAACTTCCAAAAATCACACAATTTGATTTATTTCATTTTTTTTCTTATTCCAGAAATTTTCTAAAATAACATAATTAATTATCCTAATTTCTTATTTCCTTAAAATCACATAATTTATTTTTATTTATAACAACAAGTTATTTTAATATTTCTTTTAAATTAAATTACCCCGATAATGAATAATTAAATTAAATTACAATTTACTGGTCGCTACAAATAGGGCATTCGAATGGTACATTGTACCATTCGAATAAGGCACATAAATATATATATATATATAACAAGAATCCCATTCAATTGGTTGGGCAGCCCATTTGAATGGGCTTCCTTTTAACAGAGAGAGTGTAACGACCCTAAAGTGGGTCTAGGTGTTTTAATACTTGACGTCAGTGTTTTGCAATTAGAATGTTGGACTAAATATTTTTATTAATGCTTAATGTTAATTTCCTTGGTGGCACAGAAATAATTTAGATTACATAATTTTATTCTATAGTGCATGGAATCAGAAATTTAAGTGAAAGGGCCTCAATTAAATAGTTAATGAGATGTCTAACCCAAGTAGAGAATTAAGCCTGGTGGGCTTGGAATATATGTATATGGAATATATGTGATTTGGGCTTAGGCCCACGGTGAGAAATTATTTGGAAATAATGGGCTTGATAGTGTAATAAGAAAATGGGGAAAAGAAAATAAATTAAGTAGCATTTGTCACTCAAGCCCCTGGATATTTTTTGTTTGTAATATGAAAAGAGGGTTATTTCAGTAAAGTCTGGAGCTGGCGTGTAGACCTGTGCGCGCTCCTTTTTCCCAGCAGCCTCTGTGCACAAATATCCTATTTTAGTGCAAGGTGTATCCCTTCTTTTTGAATGCACTGTTCTATTGCTTATTTAAGTCCATCTCCGTGCTCTTCTTCTTCTTCACCCTCTCCATCCTATTCCATCACTTCTGTTTGCTGCTGCTGTTTGCTTCATGTGCGCGGGTGGAACTCTCTCTGATTTCATTCTCAACAGGCAAGTTCTCTTACCCATTTTTATTCCAATGCAACCACGTTATCTTTCAGTGCGAGCTCCCTCTTAGATATATTCTATATTGAAATGCAAGTTTCCTTGATTTGCAAACTGTTGCTTATTGTGTCACCTCGCTGTTAGTGTTTTCCACTGTGTCTATTTTGTTTATAAAGTTCCTAGTTGCTGTGAAGTCCATTTGATGTCTCAAGCGGGGTTTGATTCACCCTAATATTTGTTCAGTGAATGGCTTTCCTTCTTACTTACAGCTGGGTTTTTGTTTAGCTCGTTGCTCCCTGTTCAGGCATTATATATGTACATGTTGCATCACTTTTGGAAGCTCTCACCCATAGCTGAATGTAGAGTGCTAAGTCACCATTAAATGATTTCATTAAGGTATTTGGAGCAAACAGCAAAAGCCTCAACTGAAAATATATATAAACTGTTCGCCTATATATATGAGACCCACTTGTGAATACTTATATTCAATATGCGTAACGAGCTGATACCCCCCAGAGATTTGAAAAGCTTATTAAAGCATGCCCTGCCTAGCTAATCCACAATATATTATGCTTAAACAGTCATTCGAATGCCCCTGTTCTGTTCTGTTCGGCAAACCCAGTTATATATATATACACGTTCAACTTCATTGATGTTCTAGCAAGCTCGTTCCAGTTCTTTCCGCGAGCTCGTTCCAGCTCTTTGCCGCGAGCTCACACCTATAAGCTCCCTGGCCGCTTAATCGCGAGCTCATCTGTCAAGCTCTTGGCCGCGAGCTCATCTGTCAAGCTCTTGGCCGCGAGCTCTTGTCGCGCGCCTGACCTCAAGCTCGTCCAGCGAGCTCTTGCTCAACCCCTTGACCGCGAGCTCGTTCACCTCATGACCCCGAGCTCGATCGCTTGTCCTTCCCGCGAGGTCTCTTGAGCTCTCTCCGTAAGCTGCGACCTCGAGCTGTTCCCGAGCTCGTCCCATATGCTTTGAATGGGAGCTATCAGCTCTCACCCTATTTATTTACCTTTATTTACCTTTCCTTAACTTAACTTAAGTAAATGTTTGCATTTTCCTTAATTTATATTTTACTTTCCTTTACTTTAATACATAAATGTAAATAAGAAAGTACCCCCCATTTGGATTCAATAAAAATATCAAAAAAATCAAAATCCATAAAAATAAAAAGTTAGAATTCTGGTTTTAGTACAAATCCATGAATTTGCAATTTTACCACCATCGAAATACATAGTTTCCGTTTCTTGAAAAATTCATTAAAAATCATTTTTACAACAATAAATGCTAGTAATCAAATTACCGGGAGTTAGTTTTTCAAGATGAAGACATTTTCAAAAAATGTTCTATTTGGTCCATTACCTTAGAAAAATTTCAGGATTATGTTTGGTCAGCAAATTCACGTGGTGTGGTCATTTGATTGCATGGGGTCGAATAATGAATTTGAGCTATGAGTATGAATGCAAGTAAATGCATACTATCACTGGTTAAATGAAATCACAACAATCATATGATGGGAATAATAGTTATTAAATTTATAATACATCTCAACTGGTAAATCGAGATTTAATATTAAATAGCATCTCTCAAAGAAGTATTCTTGTGTTGTAAATTACATTAAGCATTTTTGTGCCATAAATTACATCTTGAATGTGGTGAACATTATGAAGTAAGATATGTTGAATTTATCTGATGATGGGGAAAATACCCGGTATGGGTAAGTGATTTTAACAGCATGAATATCGCAAAATCAGGAATTTAAATACATGTGGTTGGCAAATGCATACATGATGCATACATGTACAGGTTCCATATATATATGTTTTGCGCACCTATTATTTTGCGCGGAGGGAGAAATGGTACCCTAGAGCACTTGGCACGGGACGAGGTGGCCATAGCCCGGCAAGTTGGCTCCATATTTATTGTGAGGTTTTGTCTATGTGATACACTTTGGCATGTGTTGATTTATGGCTCGCGAGCCTATGAGACTTGATTTTGATATTACATTTATATGCACATTTGCATAATAGTACATGGTGGCATGATACATTTAACTTGGAATTGATCAAGTCTTAAAATGTGATATTTGTATACATCAGTGATGTTCTGGAGTACTCTCTTTGGTGTCACCTTATTCTTGGTTCATGATCATTGTTTATTATCCTAGAACTTGCTGAGCCTTGTGGCTCACTTGATCTTCTTTGCCATCCTAGGTAAAGGGAAAGCTATTATTGGGGGTGAGTCCAGTGGGACTAAGGCCTGAGGATAGAGGTGTACGGGGACGCGTCCTAACTTGAAGATCCTGTTAGCATTTTGGTGAGACTTGAGATGAAATGAGTCTTATTTTGTTAGTTAATATTAGAGTCTCTTATCTATTTTGTATGGCCGTTGAGCCCGACTCTTGAGCTATTAGAAGTGTCATTGAACTTAAGCATGGTTTCCGCTGCTAATGAATGAAATGAGTTGTTTGTTTAATTGTGGTTGTTCTATATCATCTCTGTGATGACCTCCTTTCGAATATCCTATGCTAGCGGGAATATTCGAGAGTGGGCCCTTACAGAGACAGAGCGAATGGGAGCTTACCATTCAAATGGGGACCTATTTACATGCACAAAAATTGCTTTTCTTGATACAGAATTAAACAAACTTTTGTATCTATACTAAAAAAAAAAATATACCATTCACAGAAGTAAATTTGGGGTAGAATAAACCCCATCCGTAACATCAAAGGGACCACAAGATGCTTAAGAAGGGAAATCAAAAACGAAGGATTCTATAATAGGAACAAGAAAAATTACACGCAGTAACAGATGCATATACAAATGTATATATATATATATATATTCATAGACATTACAATAAGCTAAAATAGGGAGACGCAAAAGGACCTCACACAAGAATGAGATGATATACTAAGAAACTTGCATAAAGTTAAAGGAGAATGCAAAAAATTAAGGAAGCTTGCGTTCAAATAAAAAATGTATAAGAGAACTTGTACTGAAAATAAAAGGGGTGTGCAAGAAGAACTTGCCTGATGATGATGCAAAATCCAAGAGAAGTTCCACTAGCGTAAAGGAAGCAATGTGACAATAGCAACGAATTGAAGTAAGAGGAGAAGATGAAGTATAAGAAGAACAAAAGAGATGAGGAACGAGCAATGGAACAGTGGAGGGACAAAGGGGGATATGCAAATCGGCACTGAAATGGAAGCAGACCACAATACGCAGAAGAAAATGGTGGGCTGCAGCACCAGTTCTGCATTCCAACCTTCAAAAGACTCAATTGCCCCTACTTTTTCTGATAACAAACAAACTTTTTAGGGTATTTCTAACATTTGACACTTATTTTTATTTTCATTCTTCTTCTTCTTATTTCGCATAATTAAAAACTAAATTTCCTTTACTAGGCCCAAGCCCAACCCAACAATTTATTGACTCACCTATAAACCCATGAACTCATTAACTAATTAATGTGGCCCATTTCATTATTTCCCAATTTCTTAAAAATGAGACCCATACGCTTATTTTCTCGATCACATGAACCATAAAATAAAATTATACAATCTCAAATTATTTCTATGCCATTAAAGCAATTTATCATTGAGTATTAAAATACTTAAACCCATATTTAAAATGCCATTAAACTGATATTAGATATTAAAACACCTAGACCCACTTTAGGGTCGTTACAAATTATATAGTAAACCGAATCCCAATTTTCTTTGGCAAATCTATCAACTAACTTTCTTGGATCTGTCGATTGACAGAATGTAATTTTTGTATTTGTCCACAGATTGCATTAATATATCGACAGATTGAAGCTTTGCACTGAAACTGTCAACCGATTTTCACTAATCTATTGACTAACCTTTAAATTTTTTCTATATATGTTGACTAATTCCTTTCATCTGTCGACAGTTTCTTTCATCTAAAATCTCCAACGACTAGTTTCTCCACTATTCCAATTCACTCATTTCTCTCCAACGGTTATATTCTTAAAATAACTCATGAAGCACTATAAATAGAGAGCAAAGAAATGAATCAAGACAACCAAGGGGATTGATTTCAAGCATTCAAGTATTAATTCCTTCAAGAGCTTAATTGTTTCATTTGTTCTCCATTTTTCTCTCTAAAGGCTTTGATTATCATTCGTATTATTTTATTTAAACCTTGTATTTATTTTAAGAGATCTTGTAACTAAGAGTGTCTACTCTTAGATCCTCTCTTTTGTATCATTCTTAGTTTTCCTAATAAGATTGCTAGAGGGCCTACATTGATTGTAGGAGGTTGTATTTGCTAACAAGATTGCTAGAGGGCCATCGTACATTGATTGTAAGAAGTTGTATTTCCTAGATTGTTGTTAAAGAGTTTGCTTGTTTAAACAAAAGGTTGTAATGTCTAGTTTGTTACTAGAGGGCTTACTTGTTTAAGTAAGAGGTTGTAAATTCTTATCTTATTACTAGAGGGTTTATCCGGAGAGATAGGAGAATTATAGTGGATTAGTTGAAAAATCCTTAGTGAGGAATTAAAGAAGTGGATTAGGTTTGGTTTAAACCAAACCACTATAAATTTCTTGTGTCTCTCTTTTTGTTCTTGTTCTTGTTCTTGTTTTACTTATTGTGCCAAGTAATTCCTTACTTGCATTAAAGTCACATTTTTTATCAAAAAGAATTTCAAGTTCAATCAAATTTTTAAATAACTCAATTCACCCCTTCTTGGGCGCTTTAGTGCCATTGCTATACAAACCCATCAGGTGCATGCACAAAGACTTGATATTTTAGCTTATTAATTCACTCAATTACTTAAAAGAGTTCACTCGATCAAAGATTGATAGAGAGAGATGAGATTTACAAGCAAATATTCGATTTAATCTTTCAATGCTTGTTAAAATACTTGATTGCAGTAAGTCTGAAATATTTTCTACTCGATAATTAACACGAGCACTCGAGTAATGGTTTGAAATAAAGTTAATACTAACTTTCACATTTCATCCACTCAATTGACAAAAGACTCTATTTGAGTAGATTATTGAAATTCTTGATTTAATCACAAGGGGGTTACTCGATTATTTGTTATATTATTAATTAAAATTTTGCATTAATATTATATCAATATCATCATAAAAACATCATTAATATATTAACTCAACTCAATACCTTGTAACCTTTTAACTGAGAGCTATACCAAATCAGAATTCCTTTTTCTACTTTAGGGTATAGCTTATCCCTTTCAACATAAGGAATATGAGTGAAACATATTGAACCAAACACCTTGAGGTGCTTTGCTGATGGTTTATGTCTACTGCATGCTTCAAGTGGTGTCATGTGATTAGTGGTTAATTTTGTAAAAAGTTTGTTATAATTATACCCTTCTTTCGATCTTAAAAATGGTTTAAATTAGATATTAATATATATTTTATGATAATATGCAAGTTTAAATTGAAAAATGAATGAAATGAAATTTTAAAGTAAAATTTAATAATAATAATAATAATATATAAAATTATATATAATACATATACATCATTATATGCATGCATGTAATATATATATATATAATATAATCTAATATATATATGTTCCATGTGTAATACATATATATAATATATAATTTATTAATAACATTAAATTATTATTTTTTTTTTAGGCATGAAGAATTCAAGCCCATGAAGAAATCAAGTCCATGAAGAATTCAAATCCATGAAGAAATCAAATCTATGAAGAAATCAAACCTATGAAGAAATCAAGCCCATGAAAAATTAAAGTCCATGAAGAATTCAAGCCCATGAAGAATTAAGGCCCAATTTGAGCAACCCATGGAAGATATTATTTGGAGAAGGCCCAAGGATTATTTTTAATCCTAATAAAGATTAAAAACCAATTTATAGAAATCTATTTTTATTTTTTATGTGAGAGCTTTATTAGGTGTGTTTTTTAGCTAAAATCCATTTAACTATTAGGTGGATATTATAGCTAAAATCCATTTAACTTTATGAGTGCTTTATTAGGTATGTATTTTAGCTAAAATCCATTTAATATTAGGTGTGTATTATAGCTAAAATCCATTTAACTTTAAGTGTGTGAGTGCCCATTAGATATAATTATGTCTAGTTGAATAATTGAAATTGTGTGGTTTGTATTGCATCTTGTGGCCTATAAATAGATCACTTGATTGCATTTGTAAGTGTGATTATTATTCTTGAATAAAAGTTTAGTTGTTTCCTTATAATTCTCTCTTTGAGAATTGTTCTTGTTCTTTCTCATTTTCTTTAGTACTTTCTCTTATAATCTTACTTTTTTTCTTTCTTCTTTTAAATTCTTATGTCATTTATTATTACTTTATTATTCACCGCCTAAATGGCCGGTTAATTTGTGCCTTTAAATTTCTGCAATTTTAATTCTTGTCATTTAATTATTCACCGCCTAAATGGC
Organism: Diospyros lotus; assembly: GCF_014633365.1. Classification (NCBI taxonomy): domain Eukaryota; kingdom Viridiplantae; phylum Streptophyta; class Magnoliopsida; order Ericales; family Ebenaceae; genus Diospyros; species Diospyros lotus. The sequence goes on along the minus strand of NC_068349.1, from coordinate 10,229,492 downwards.
CGGTTAGTTTATGCCTTTAAATTCTTGCAATTTTCATTCTTATCATTTAATTGTTCACCGCCTAAATGGACGGTTAGTTTATGCCTTTAAATTCTTGCAATTTTAATTCTTGTATTTTAATTATCTACCGCCTAAATGGCTGGTTAGTTTCTTCTATTTTAATTCCTGTCATTTAAATTCTGTTATTTAAATTACGTCATTTAAATTTCTGTCAATTAACTTTCAAATAAAAATGAGTAGTTAAATCTAATCTTGGGTTAAGGCAAGGACAGTGTCCAACGCCAATGATTCCCAAAGAAAGCTGCGTTTTAAATAAGTAACATTAATTTAAATTTCAGTATGAGTGTGTATTAATTATTGAAAAATCACTAGGTTTGGATTGGAGCGTAAGCCTAACTTAGAGCTTTCATGCCATGTATGAGAGTTACTAGAACTGGAAACGCTATCATACCCAAACCCGGATGATTAATTTAGTTGTTTTGTATATTAATTGTAATTGGATTTATGGTAGTTGCTTAAATTAGAATCCCGCATATCATGTATGGGGATTGCTTAACCTAGAACTATCATCATCTCTAATTGCATTTAATAACAAACCCTCATATCTGAAATTAAATTAATGTTGCTAATCTTTTATGCTAAAATTTGGGAATCAACGGGTTGGTACTGAAATTGTCTTAACTCAAGCACTATCCAAATTCATATTTTTACGTTTAATGTTTATTTCAATTTTTGCCTTACTTTATTTTCTAGTATCTGTTGTCTAAAAACAAAACCATAAAAAATCTTGTTATCAATTTGTCCAAATGCGTGTGCGTGTGTGTGACATTCTTTTTCTTTTGCCATAAATAAATCTCTCAGTGGACGACCTGGATTCATCCAGAAAATATAAATATAAATTTGGACTACAACTGCACTCGTACACTGGCGAGTATAAACCTCTCACTAAAATAAAAAAAATATAAAAGTTTTATTATGATTTGTTTTTATTGTGTTTTAATTGCAGGGTGAGAGTGCAGTCATCATGCCATGCACTGCTCTAAAAAACTTGTTTTGAAGATAAACAATTGTATTTAAAGCTTATGTCCAAAACTTTTTTTGGCATGTGCTTTTCTAACAACATACATCTAGCCATCTCCATGATTGTGTGGTCTTTCCTTTTAGAAACGCCATTTTGTAGTGATGTATATCCAACCATTAATTGACATTCAAGACCAACTTCTTCACAAAAATTTTTGAATGCATTTGAGGTGCACTCAATGTTATTGTCGAATCTCAATATTTCAATCTTGCAACCACTCTATGCTTCCACCATCGACTTGAATTTCATAAAAATAAAAAACACTTGAGAATTTTTAGTTAAGAAATATACCCATCATCATGGTGTAATCATCAATAGAGTAAGAAATACTTATTGTCGCTAACAAAGGTAGTCCTCATTCACTATAAAAAAAAAAAAAAATTAGCTTTTAACGACGAAAAAAATCAGTCACTAAATGCCTAAAAACCCATCGCTAATTAGAGACAGATTTTTAAATCCATCACTAAAGATTGAAAACATTCGTCGCTAAAGTAAAAAATTATCTTGCTCAATTGGTCATAGAATCGGTCACATTTTAGTTTTAGATAAGGAAAAAAATTCGTAGAGACAAAAAAATTATGTCACTAATAACAGGTGCAACAGTATTATCAAGGAGAGTCTAGTGTCCAATGGTCTGGGTGCATATGGCACAAGTGCATTTATCTTCTGGCCTCCAAGCCTATGTGTGTCACATCATGAGGCTCACGCCTATGTGCATGGCTTCCCTTTTTTTTTTTCTAAAAAATAGTGCCTCCCCTGTGACTCGAACTCAAAACCCGGCGTGATTAAAGGCCCTAACATGGCTCGCTTGGCCATGGGGCTATGAACTTGGTTAATTATTTATTCGCCCCAACTTATATTTAAGCTATTCTTTCCTACTGTTTATAATAAAATCACAACTTCACATCTGACTCTTGATCCTACCAATGACTAATCAAATTATTATTAAAATATCATATGTGAAAAATATTAATTATTTTATTATAAAATAAAAAACCCTTAATATAGAATTTAAAGATAGAAATTTTTCCACCTCTGAACTCAAATCCTTCCACATATGTTAGAATATAAATACCAATTGTTTATATTCTAAAATACTAATTATTTTATTATTGGGCGCATGCTTTCTGAAGTGGATGTGATGGCTTTAGCATTCTATGAAAGGTGGGAGGAGAATTGATGCAAGGAAAGTTTGAAGAGAAATGGTTCTAGGCAATTATTTTTAATGGCATTTTCATAAATTTTGACAAGTTTAACGTGTGCGATTCGGGTGATTTCAGAGACTAATTTCAATGGAATCAGACTGAGGATTCAAAGTCACCAGCTTTGCTGGTAAGGTCCATGTTTTTTTGGGAAAATTTCTTTGTTTAGACCTCAAAATTAGCGTTTTTGCTATTTTAGGAAATAATTGATTTGGGAATAACTTCCATTAGAAAGTGAATTTTAATATTTCATTTTGGGGGATTTTCTTTATTTCCATCTAATTTTCATTCTGCAATGAAAATTTAATATTGCCTTTTTTGGTAAGATTCAACTTTTAGGATTTTGGGTGTTTTCCAGTTTCCTAATCGTATTTGGGAGTTATAGCCTATAAATACTATGCTTATAGGATGTTTTTGTAGTTGATTTTAGAATTCTCAATAAAAATTTTGTTGAAATTTTTTTCATAATTCTCTTCAATTTTTCGGTATTCTTTTGAATCAACGAATTATTGATCGAGTCCTATAACCCAACACTCATGAGTGAATCAACAGATTCTTAGAAGGCTTCCACTACATCCCTTTCATTTTTAATTATTTTTATTTTTTGTTCTTTAATTTTGTACAAACAGATGATGAATTAATTCTATCTCTAAGATGAGGGTAGAGACATAATTAATCAGGGCAGAGATAGAATTAGTTCCGTCTCTAATGGTAAGAGACGGAATAAGAGATCGAAAAATTAATTTCGTCTTTGACTCTAAGCTAAGGGCAAAGATGGAATTAATTTCGTCTTTGAAATAAGAGATTGAAAAATTCCATCTTTGGCTAAGGAAAAACATACGGAGACGGAAAAATTCCATCTCTAAGCAAAAAAGAAAATCAAAGACAAGAAAAACCCATCTCTGATTCCCTCTCTAAATAAAAGATGGCTAATTCTTGTCTCTAAATCCATAAAACCATTTTTTTAAATCAATCTCTATTAGACAGAAAAAAATTCCCTCTCCAAAAACGAGTTTTTCTTTTTTTGTTGTGATTGACCCACAAACATCTGTGTATCAAGTCAAGCTTTTCTTTCGCTCTCTAGGAACCATTGGCAAGAAATGGTAATCTATGTTGCTTACCAAGTTGACAACTTTCACACACATCATCACATAAATGATAATAGGAACATCTTTTACAAGATTATTTGACTACATATACTGAAGAGATTTGAAGTTATAATGACCAAACCTCTTGTGTTGTACCCATGATTGATCTAATGCTTCTACTACTCCAGGCATGCATATTTGTAGAATGCAACCCCAGAGAAAAACTTCTATTCTATATGGGCACACTAATTATATTAGTTCTAATTAGATCAAACCTAGTGTAATAATTATTTTTAAACTCCAAACAATAGCCTTTTTGGAGGATTTGCCCCACTCTAAGCAGATTATGATCTAGACTTGGTATTGTTCGTTGTTCTTATGCCTCAATAGACCTTGCAAGATTGAGAAAGAAACAATAGCAAGAAGAACACAACGAAACAGAAACCAACAATAAACAAAATAGAAATGAAAAAGCCAAGAAATAAATCAAAAAGATCACATGCACACACACAAGAACACATGAACTTACATGTTCAGATTCAAATCGAATCATACTCATGGTAATGGTTTGAGCTTTATGTCACGTAACCAAAGATACAACAATTACAAGAACTTATAAAAGAATACAAGCTGTTCCATCCCAAAGCATCACCCTAATCTCTCAATCCTTTCGAATCTCTCTCCCATATTACAATGATTTACACAACAAGAAAGGGAAAACAAGGGTTAGGGTTTCACGATGCTCTTACTCAAATTTGTTCTCTCTGTTGATTGAAAAACGATGATCCCCATTCTTGCAATATGTGGGCCAAGGGACATAACCGACATTAAGGAAAAAAGAACAAATAACGAGAATGGGCTTAGGATGTTAGGTTGTGGTCACAAACGGCCCATGACCCTTTTTATTTAAAAGAGACGCAAATGCTTGAGTCACACACAACCTAAGAAATTCCACCTTAACATTTATAGTGGAAAGACTAAGGCATCTGCATTACCCATTCGCTAAGTTGGCATGAAACTGAGAAGCTCTAATGCGTGCTTAAACTTAGTTGTTGGAATAAGCTTATTGAGCATATCAACAGGGTTAGTTTAAGTTGAAATTTGCTCCACTCTAACCTTACATCTATGTGCTAAGTCCTCTCATGAAATGCACAATTTTTAGAAATGTGTATAACACTTTGTGAGTCACAATAGACTATAGACATTTGCTCAGCCATCCCAAGCTCTTGCATTACAAAAAATCAATTAATTAGTGACGAAATTTTTTCGTTACTATTTAGAGACGGATTTGCGACAGAAATTTTGTCGCCAAATTTTTAATTTTTTTTAAATTTAGCAATTGAATATTCCATCACTAAATATTTTTAATATTTTTTATTAAAATTTTAAATTTAGCAACAGGATTACACATTGCTAATTAATTAAACAAAACAAAAATAAAATAAAATTTATTCAGAGATAATTAAAAAATTAAAAAATAAAATAAAATTTATTTAGTGACGGGTTTAATTTAAGAAAATTAAACTCGTCGCTAAATAATTTAAAAAATAAAATGAAATTCTTTAGCGACTAGATTATCCGTCGCTAAATAATTAAACAAAATAAAATTTAAAATAAAATTTATTTATTGATAATTTAAAAATTAAAAAATAAAATAAAATTATTTAGCGACATCCAGTGGCTAAATATTTAAAAAAATAAAAATAAAATAAAATTTATTTAGCGATGAGAAACCGTCCCTAAATAACTTAAAAAAATAAAAATAAAATAAAATTATTTAACGACGGGATTATCCATCATTAAATAATTTAAAAAATAAAAATAAAATAAAATTATTTAGCGACGATTTGACCTGTCGCTAAATAATTAAAAAAATAAAATAAAATTTATTTAGCGATGAGCAGACCCACTGCCAAATTATTTAAAAAATTAAAATTAAAATTAAATTTATTTAGCGATCGATTAAGCCAACGCTAAATAATTTAAAAAATAAAATTAAAATAGTATTTATTTAGTGATAGATATTTCGTCACTAAATAATTAAAAGATAAAAATAAATTTAAATTTATTTACTGACTGGGTATTCTGTCATTAAATAATTAAAAATTAAAATTAAATTCATTATTTCATTGCTAAATAATTAGAAAAATTAAATAAAATTAGGAATATTTACCCATGAAATATTTCGTCGTTAAATAATTAAAAAAATTTAAATTATTTAAGAAATTTTACAATTTAAATTATTTAAACAAATATAAGTATAACTACTGTAATACACAAAAACATCTCGAGAGTGTCGTTTGGATCATCATTCCACTCTTAAGGATAGACTTAAAGATTAAAACAAATTAACAACAATATTTAACTGAAAAAAAGTCGAAATTATGTTTATTTTATGAAATACTATAAGGCCATAATTTTACTCTCCACACTCCATTTTTATATATGCTACAAATTATTTAGCGACAAAACATTTTTGAAGCTAAAAAATAAAAAATTAAATAAAATTAAATTTTTTATTAAATTTTCTACTGAATATATATAAATCTTTCTACCAAGTTAATTGTGTACTAAATATATATAAATTAGAACCACTTAACAAATTGATATAAAATAGTGCATTAGAAAATGAGAAATAATTTATCAATTTCATAAGTTATATGATTCAATATCTTATCAACTCTAAATAAATAAGTGTAGAAGGAGATATAGGCAGCCCGCAACATAAATAAAATTTTTACAATATTATTTATGCAGACTGGGGTTGTCATTTAATCAAAATATGATTATATGACAAAAATATTATAAATAATTGAATACAAGTTTTTATATAATAATTTTTTATTGAATGATTTTATGGTCCAAATGAAATCATGCATCATATAGAAAATTTAAAAAACTTATCTGTTGAGGTATCTTTAATTTTCTTAATAATAAATTAATATTTGATAATACATATTTAATTATTTGAAACCAATTAGGCATGTTTCTTAATTAAGTTTTTTTATTTCACTTCATTTTTCTTTTCTTCAATGCATTTGATAAATTAGCACATACTGGTGATTAAAAGACTAAAATTTGATATTGCATATGACACTTTTTAAAATTGATATGAGTATACATGCTACGCAAACAACAAATCCATCACAAACAACAAATGTTACAACAATTTTATAAATAGAGATTCAATATAAGAAATCCATCGCAAACATTTGGATCATATCATTATTTCAAAATATTTTTTTTTATTATTTTAAAATTTAAATGAGATTACAGAGATCAATGGGATCATTCGCGTCCTAGAAAAAAATATATATATACACGTATGAAAAATAATATTAAATTAATATATTAATCAATGATCTTATGGACAAATGCATCCAAAAGGACATAATATTATTTAAGTAATTTTGATATATGCTCTCTATATAAATCAAAAAACACTTCTAAAAAATTATATAAAAATTCTTAGAAAAATTTCTTTTATCATTGGAATTGATGCATCAAGTTTTTTGAGTAATACCCATATTAAGATTGTTTTTGTTTGTAGTATTCTATAATTCTATATGTATGGATCAATCGACCAAGATTTATGAATAACCCCAATATCAGCACAACCAAAGATTGTACATTTGACAATACTTGACATGTCATACCAAGTAAAAATGAAATTAAAAATCTAACAATTAATATCAAACGACTTCAACATTTATAGGACAAATTCAAAACTATAAATAAAGGGGTATAAAGATTCAATAAAATAATCTTGATCATTGAGAAGTCTAATTTTTAATTCTATATTTGATTTATGTGTATTTATATTTTATGATTTTTATATTTATATTTTATAAATAAAATATTTATTTTTATTAGTATTTATATTATTTATATTGTTTTATATTTTAATTTTTTAAAATAAAATATTATATTTTAATGCTTTAAAATTAAATATTAAAATAAATAATATTTATTTTTTATTATTTAATTTTATAATACAATATTTTATATAAATTTATTATTATTTGTATTTTTTTAATTTATTTTTATGCTGCATCTCTCCTTACTTTCTTTGTTGTCACAATTAATATTTTACAGTTTAGTCGGGCATTATTACTTCTTATAAAGTATTTTTTTTTGTCTATATATTTATTTTTATCATTTTAACTATTAGATTTATTTTAAATGTTTCTAAGATAAAGAATATTTACGTTAGTTATAGATTATTTACTTTTAATTGATATGTCAATTTCACTTTAATATCTCTATTATTTATATTTATTGCATGTATGTTATTATTTATTTTACGTTTATATAATTATATATTTTGTATATATTATCATGTATTGTGTATATATTATTGATAATTTATACCAAAAATCATTAAAAAAAGTGTAAAAAAATTATTAAGTCAATCAACATTTATAAATGAAATATTCAGTAGTTATAAAAAATAAAATGAATATACAATTTTTTTTAAAATAGTGTTGTACGTAGTTATTTATTAAATATATTATAATAATTTTAAATAAAAAGCTTAATATTTATATTTTAATTATTTTTTATTTGTATTTAATAATTAAAAATAAAAATATAAAGTTATAAATATTGTTAGTTAGTTAGGTATTTATTAAATACAAGCTTTAAAATTGGAAATAAAAATATATTGTTATAAAATTTTTAAAAAAAATTATTTTTTTGTAAAATAAATATTAATTATATATAAAAAATTTAATTAAATATACAATTTTTTTTTTGTAAAAACAGTGTTTTAGGTATTTATTTATTAAATATATTATAATGATTATAAATAAAAAAACTTAATATTTATATTTTAATTAGTTCTTATTTGTATTTTAAATTTAAAAATACAAATATAATGTTATAAATATTGTTTGTTAGTTAGGTATTTTTTAAATATAAATTTTAAAATTGAAAATACAAATATAATGTTATAAAATTTATCATTTGTAACATTTTTAAATAGTAATATTTATGAAAATATTTATTTTTAAATAAAAATTAATTTATGTAATTTTATTTATATTTTCATTTGTATTTAATTAAAGAAATTATTTTTTTAATTTTTACATTCTTACATGATTTAAAATAATTTATTTTTTAAAATTTTAATATATACTTTTAATTTTATTATTATTTTTTAAAATTTTATTTAATTTTAATATATAATTTTAATTTTTTTTTATTATTTTTTTAATTTTTACATTCTTACATGATTTAAGAAAATTAATTTTAATTTTATTTTATTTAAATTATAATATATAATTTTTATTTTTTTATTTAAAAAATAATTTAGTGACAGGAAGCCCTGTCACTAATCTGTGATGGGTTTCCCATCACTAATTACTGATAGTAGCTCCATCACAAGTTAGGAATTCAAATAAAATTTTAATTTAATTTTATATAAATATTAATATATATATATTTTAATTTTTATTTATAATTTAGTGACGGGAACTCCCATCACAGATCTGCAATGGGGTTGCTAATTAGTGACGGTAGTGTCCATCACAAATTAGGAATTCAAATAAAATTTTAATTTAATTTTATATAAATTTTAATATATATTTTGTATTTTTTTATTTGTAATTTAGTGATGGGAAGCCCCGTCACTGATCAGCGACGGTAACCCCCGTCATAGATTAGCAATAAAACTAATTTAAACTTAAAATATATAATTTTTATTTTTTATTTAAAGAATATTTTAGTGATGGAAAGCCTCATCATTGATTTGTGACGAGGTTTCTCGTCACAGATTAGCAACGGTAGCTCCCGTCGCTAATTCCGTCACTAAAAGCACCTGCCGTTAAATTCATGACTAAATTTTAGCGACGCCAGTCTTAGTGATGGATTTTTTCCGTCTCTAAATTTTTTAGTGACGAATTCTTCCGTCACTAAATTTGATTTTTCTTGTAGTGTTGGGTAATCCCCTACAACTAAATAGCTTCTTTTATGGCCTTAGTTAGGGCCACATATTTTGCCTCAATAGTGGAAAGGGCAACTATATGCTAGAGATTTGATGATTTCTGGCTTATTAATTTTCCACCTACCTTAAAGGCATAACTAGACAGGGATCTCTTCTTGTCAAGATCAGCTGCATAGTCCGAATCACTATACCCTTCTATGTAGTAACTTCTCTCTTTATTTGAGCTAAATACAAGGCCTTTATTTGCTGAACCTAAGATACCTAAGCAGCCACTTAACTGCATTTCAGTGATCTTTAGAGGGCTTGCCCGTAAATTTGTTGACTAGACTAACCCCATATGTTATGTCTGGCCTTACTCCTATCATTACATACATGAGACTTCTTACTACATTTCAGTAGGGACTATTTTCACGTATACTTCCTCTTCTTTTGGTAACTCACCTTTAACAGCACATAGCTTAGAGTGAGGAGGGATAGGAATAGATATAGGTTTACACCCAAACATTTCAAAGAGTTCTATAACCCTTTTTAAGTAACCAGGTTGGGACAAGGATAGGGTTCCATTCTTTCTATCCTTAATTATATCGATCCCTATGATTCTCTTGGCTAGACCTAGGTCTTTCATTTCAAATTCATATTTGAGGGCCTTTGTCAGCTTACTAATTTCTCCCTTGTCCTTACATGCAATAAGCATGTCATCTACATAGATTAGGAGGTATATATACTGGCTTCCCCCTAATTCCTTATAATACACACAATGATCAAAATTACACCTATTGTAATTTTCTCTAAGCATGAATTCATCAAACCTCTTATACCATTGTCTTGAGGATTGTTTAAGGTCGTATAAAGACCTTTGCAGTAAACAAACCATCTGTTCTTCCCCTTTTTCACGAAGCCTTCTCGTTGTTCCATGTAAAAATGTCTTCTTGACATCTAATTGCTCTAATTCTAAATCTCAAAGAGCAACGATGGCTAACACTAGTCTTATAGAGTGTTTAACCACTGGAGAGAACACCTCATGATAGTTAATTCCCTTAACTCGGGAATAGCCTTTGGCAACTACTCTTTCCTTGTATCTAGTTGATTCAACCCCTGGAATGCCTGGTATCCTCTTAAAAATTTATTTACAACCTATTACCCTTTTATCACTTGCTCTCTTTACTAGGGACCAGGTTTTATTTTTATGAAGATAGTCCATCTCTTCTTGCATTGCCCTAAGCCAAAGGACCACGTCCTCACTGTTACAAGCATCATTATAGCTCACTAGTTCATTCAACTCAATGGAATCACCTATATTCAGGGCATAGGTTATAACATCTACATGAGCATATTTCAGTGGTGGTCTTATTTCTCCTTTGACTTTATCCTTAGAGAGCATATCATTACTTAGGTCCTATTGTTCTGTGGGTAGGGAACTTGTATTAGGAAATGTAACGACCCTAAAGTGGGTTTAGGTGTTTTAATACTGGACGCTAGTGTAATAGCATTTAAAATGTAAGTCTAAGTATTTTTTTTTTTTATTACTTAATGTTAAATTTCTTGGGTGACACATAAATAATTTTAGATTGCATAATTTTATTTTATGGTTAATGGAATCAAAAATTTAAGTGAAAGGGTCTCAATTAAATAGTTAATGAGATGTCTAACCCAAGTAGAAAATTAAGCCTGGTGGGCTTGGAATATATGTATATGGGATACATGTGATTTGGGCTTAGGCCCATGGTGAGAAATAGTTTGGAAATAATGGGTTTGATGGTGTAATAAGAAAATGGGGAAAAGAAAATAAATTAAGTAGCATTTGTCAATCAAGCCTTTGGATATTTTTGTTTGTAATATGAAAAGTAGGGCATTTCGGTAAATTCTGGAGCTGGCGTGCAGACTTGTACACACTTCTTTTTCCCAGCAGCCTCTATGCGCAAATATCCTATTTCAGTGTAAGGCGTATCCCTTCTTTTTGAATGCACTGTTCCATTACTTCTTTAGTCCCTCTCCATGTTCTTATTCTTCTTCACCTTCTTCATCCTATTCCCTCACTTTTGTTTGCTTCATGTGGGCGGGTGGAATTTCTCTCTGATTTTGCATTCTAAACAGGCAAGTTCTTCTGCACTTCCACATTATCTTTCAGTGTGAGCTTTCTCTTAGATATATTCTATATTACAATGCAAGCTTCCTTGATTTGTAAACTGTTGCTTATTGTGTCACCTCGCTATTAGTGTTTTTCACTGTGTCTATTTTGTGTATAAATTCCCTAGTTGCTGTGAAGTCCATTTAATATCTCAAATGGGGTTTTATTCACCCTAATATTTGTTCAGTGAATGGCTTTTCTCCTTTGTTACAACAGAGTTTTGATTAGTTCGTTGCTCTCTATTCAGGCATTTATATATGTACATGTTGCATCATATTTGGAAGCTCTCACCCATAGCTGAATGTTCCTTGACCATCCAAACGTCTCTTATATATATATAAGTGTTGAGTCTGAATGTAAAATGTTAAGTCACCATTAATGATTTCATTGAGGTATTTGGAGGTCTTGCGCAAACGACAAAAGTCTCAACTAAAAATATATATATTGTTCGCCTATATATGAGACCCACTTTATAAATACGCATATACATAAATGTGTAACGAGCTGTTACCCTTCACTGATTTGAAAAGCTTATCCGAGCCATGCCTGCCTAGCTAATCCACCTTATTCATGCTTAAACAGTCGTTCGAATGCCCCTGTTCTATTCGGCCAACCCACATATATATATATATATATATACACGTTCATCTTCGTTCTTATTCCAGCGAGCTCTTCCCTCCAGTTTTTTCCACGAGCTCTCTCCGTAAGCCTTAGCCGTGAGCTCATTCCTCAAGCTCTTGGCGCGAGCCCGTCCCGCCAGCTCTTGCTCAACCCTCTTGACCGCTAGCTCGTTCAACGAACTCCTGTGCACCTCCTAACCCCGAGCTCTCTCTCCGTAAGCTACTCATGACCTTGAGCCCGTCCCATAAGCTTTGACCGCAAGCTTTCTCGAGCTCTTTTTGTGAGCCCTTGCCAGCGAGCTCGTCCCATAAGCCTTTGAATAGGAGCTATCTGCTCATTCCTCAAGTAAATGTTTGCATTTTCTTTAATTTATATTTTACCTTTCATTTACTTTAATACATAAATGTAAATAAGAAAGTACCCCCTATTTGGATTCAATAAAAATATCAAAAAAATCAAAATCCATAACAATAAGAAGATAGAATTTTGGTTTTAGTACAAACTCAAGAAATTACGATTTTACCACTCTCGAAATACATAGCTTCTGTTTCTTGAAAAATTCATTAAAAATATTTTTTACAATAATGAATGTTGGTTATCAAAATACCAGAAGTTAGTTTTTCAAAAGGAAGACATTTACAAAAATGTTCTAGTTGGTCCTTAGCCTTAGAAAAATTCTAGGTTTATTTCGACAAGCAATTTCAAAGCTAATTTTTGGAATTCACTTTAGGAGATTCTTTAAATGTCTTTGAAGCTCTTCGTATATATATAAGAATGAAACTAATTTGGTTTTCATTTGAACAAATAACACTTGATATGAGTGAAAAACTATCCAGTATTGTGAGATGGGCATAAAATATATATATAAGTATGGCAACAACTTGTGAGATGAAATTCATGATGTTTATATTTATGTGAAGTGAATGCATGACACGTTTCATACACATTTAGTATGATCATATTATGAGGCATAGTATTATTTATCTTTGCGCACCTAATATTTTGCCCAAAGGGAAAGGGTATCCTAGAGCACCTGGCGCGGGATGAGGTGGTCATAGCCTGGCAGGTTGGCTCCATATTTATTGTGAGATTGTTTATGTGATACACTTTGGCATGTTTTGATTGATAGCTTACGAGCCTATGAGATTTGATAATGATATTAAATCTATATGCACATTTGCATAATAGTACATGGTGGCATGATACATTTAACTTGGAATTGATAAAGTCTTAAATCGTGAATCTTGTATACAACTGTCAAGTTCTGGATTACTCTATTTTGGTGTCACCTTATTCTTGGTTCCTGTTTATTGTTTATTGTCCTAGAACTTACTGAGTCTTGTGGCTTACTTGATCTTCTTTGCCATTCCAGGTAAAGGGAAAGCTATTATTGGGGGCAAGTCCAGTAGGACTAAGGCCTAAGGATAGTAATGTACGGGGACGCGTCCTAACTTTAAGATCTTGTTTAGCATTTTGGTGAGGCTTGAGATGAAATGATTCTTGTTTTTGTTAGTTAACATTAGAGTCTCTTATCTATTACGTATGGCCGTCAAGCCCGAACTCTTGAGTTATTGGAAGTGTAATTAAACTTAAATTTAGTTTCTGCTGCTAGTGAATGAAATGAGTTGTCTATTTATTTATGATTTGTTCTACATCATCTCTGTGATGACCTTCTCTCGAATATCCTATGCTAGCGGGAATATTCAAGAGTGGGCCCTTACAGGAAATGTGTCCTAACTATCAAGAATAGGATAGTCAGCAGAGGTTTAAGTATGTTCATCAAGTTCAACTGACTTTGTTGAGGTGTTGTTAGGATAATTATCCTTTAAATTTCCACCTTGAGGGATATTATCCTCTTTTGTTTCCTCCTCAAACTAAAAATTATCGGTTTGCTTGTGCTTATCTGTTCCAAGCTGATTTTGATTATAGAAATTAGTTTTGTTGAATACTACATCTCTATTGATGATCACCTTATTTTCTTTTATTAATCAAAGTTTGTAACATTTTACACCCTTGGGGTATCATATGAATACATCCTTCTTGGCTCTAGGATTCAATTTACCTTTCCTTTTATGAACATACCCTATGCATCCAAAGGGTTTTAAATGGTTTAGCTTGGGGTTTTTGCTTGTCCACAGATTTTCAGGGGTTTAAAATTGGATGGATGAACATACCCTAGAAATTCCTATTTGATTGCAAAAATTAGCAAACTCGTGATTGCAAAACTCCAAAACCATTGTTTGTCCTTAAATTTTTAACTTTCTTTCTAGTTTGACACTACACTAGGGTCGTTCATTCCCTAAACTTTTCAAATGCTTCATTTTTGTGTTCAAGAAAATATATACCCAAATTTTTCTAGAGTAATAATCAACAAAATAAATGAAATATTGGGCACCTGAAAGGGATGTAGGTACCTTAGGGGAGCCCCATAGATCTGAATGTGTATATTCTAAAATATCTTTAGTCTTGTGCATTGAGGGGGGAAGCTATAGCCTATGTGACTTTCCTATTACACAGGTTTCACAGAATTCTAAATTGCTAATTTTCTTGGAATCTAGTATACCCTATGTTAATATTTGTGATTCAAAATGTATTTTACATTTGGGCTGCATTTCATATGTATTTGTGTATACATATATAAATTAAATTGGGCCAAAGCTCAAGCTCGTGTCTTGCTTATTTTCTTGTTATTTTTTCATTCATGTCCCTTGGCCCATATATATAAAGGCTGGCATTTGGGGGAAATGTGTGTGCAACAGTTAGAAAATTAGCCCCAATCGGGCATCAAGAACCCACACAGAGAGAGGGGCAAAACGGAGAAGATCGCGAAGAAGATTGAAGGCGTTCTTTGCGAATTAGAACGAAGAAGAAGACGATAACGGTTCCGATCTCGTTCCCGGTAAGTGCATAATCACTTGGGTGGTTTGAGGGAGAGATTGGTGAGGTTTGAGTGCATGTGTTGCTCGGGTATTTTGAGCTTTGTACTCTGGTTTTGTTTTGTCTTCTTGTTTTTGGTTTGGTTTCTAATTTAAGAGTGGCCGTGAGGATCTTGTGCTTGTATTGTGTAAATCTCTTGTTTATATTCATATAGTGGATTGACTAGAGGCGGAGCCTCTATCATGAGTAGGACCTATTGATCCGAACACGTATATGCGCTGTTTATTTTATGTTCTTGTGTGCGTGCATTGTGTTTGCGTTTATGTTTCGTTCTATTCGAACTTCTTAGATCGTTGGTACTGTCGTAGTTCTTGGTTGTGTGTTGATTTACACAGGTGATTTCTCAACACCCTAATTACAAAGTTCTTGAAGCTCTCTTATTCCTATATGCCCTAATCTCTTATGCCATTTTCTAGTCTCATCTCTTTCAGAAATAGAGATTGTAGCATCACCAGAGATGGCCTCTCCTTTTAGGATATATAATCCTTGGTTTAGGGTTCCTTTCAGGACTACCATTGACCCTTTCATAACCCTTAGAGAGCCATGTTCTAATTTATAGGTACAACCAGTTAAGTCCAGCATGCTTAGAAATTAAGGTCTTAGTCATGAAAAAAGACTCGAGTTTAGTCCAAACCTTGGAGGTGGTATCGTCCTCATTTTCTTGTGCTCTACCAGTGCCTTCGCATATCGATTTTGAACCAAGATAGCCTTCATTTTCTTCTGCCACATATCACAATCTCCGTGGCCGTCAAACTTTTCAAGTTCCATCTTCATCGGTGCCATCTCCGAATCGGTTCTTGCGAGAGTGAAATAAAAAATGACTTCTCGTCTTGGCTTCTTGGTGGCTCTTAGACCACTTGTTGTTCATTGTTCTTATGCCTCAACAGACCTTGCAAGATCGAAAAAGGAACAACAATAAGAAGAACACAATGAAATAGAAACCGACAACAAACAGAATAGAAATGCAAAAGCCAAGAAAGAAATCAAAGAGATTGCACGTATACACACAAGAACACAGGAACTTACATGTTCGGATTCAAATCGAATCCTACTCATAGCAGGGGTTTGAGTCCCTAGTCAATCCACTATGTTGCACAACCAAAGATACAACAATTATAAGAATTTACCAAGGAATACAAGCTCTTCCATCCCAGAGCATCACCCCAATCTCTCAATCCTCATGAATCTCTCTCCCATATTACAATGTGACCTAACACTTGGCACTAGAAAAACATCATGAATAGTACATGTGGGAGTATGAAAAGCCACCGTGTCAATCCCTGTTGAGTGGACAATAACTCCATTTCCCATTTTTACCGGAATTTTGGTTGCTTTGAGATTAATGAACAACTCTCCCTTGTTAGTCATATGATTTGTACAGGCACTATCTACATATCATGAATCCTGGTTTCTGTTTCCATCTATCTTAGCTGCCAACATATGATCCTCCTGGACTTGTTCTTCAGCAATTTTTGCTTGTTGGCCTTGCTGGTTTTGCTGTTGTTTGGCTCTACAAATTCTTTCAATGTGATCGAACTTATTACAAAACCTACTCTGAGGTTTGCCTTTGTACCAGCAATCATTTTCCTGATGGTTTGTTCTCTTGCAAATTCTGCAGGGTGGGAATTTGCCTTTGCTTCCAATTGTTTGCTTTCTTTCTCCGTACTTATCTCCTGAAGTTTTCTTATGGTCCATTGAAGAAGATGGACTAGCTTTATGTTTTGACAACATGACCTTCTCCATTCTGAACAATTCAAACTTTCATCTCAAATTTAGTAATCTAACCGCCCTTACCTTTTCTTAGCCTTCGAACTCCTCCTTAACAGTATCTCAGACCGCCGTTTTTGCTACACTTGCTCCCACAATTCTTGGGAAAATATTTGCAAAGACTGCTAAAAAAAGAAAGGACAAGGCTTTGTAATTCTTTGTGGTTTGTTTCTAGTGTTCCTTCACTTGTTCCACAGTTGAATTTTCTCCAATCAAAGATGGATCGTAACCGCGTTCTACCACATCCCATAGATCATAACGCCATAAGAAGAGCATTCATTTTTACTGATGAAAAGTCATAATTTTCATCCTCAAACACTGGAGGAGCTGGCACAGAAACGTTAGCCATATTTTTTGATGGTCCCTCAAGAACAAGGAACACTTCAATACCATTGTTGGGATGAACACTCTTTGATTTTTGGTGAACCCAGAAGATATTTTCTCTTTCTTTCTTGATATTCCATTAATAGATAAAGAAGAGACATCTTGTAAATACAAATATAATAATTGTAAAATTTAATTTAAACTTCTACAATAATAAAGACGATTGCACATTTCTTTAGGAGGCTGCACATTTATCCAAGTAAAGTTCACACTTTTCAACAGGCCATGAGCCCCTTAAATTTTTTAACCCTCTCTTTTAGTATATGTCAAAAATAAAAATAATTTAAGAATTTTTATTATTAAATTGGCTCTTTGGATTTTTGAAAACTTGTTTTAGTATACACTAAAAACAAAAAATAAATAAGAATTTTACTATTATTGACTCCCCCAACTAAAGTCAAAGTCTTACATAAAGAGATTTTTACATTTAAACACATTAAAAGTCTATTCCAAATATAATTACTTTGATCTTCCGTTCTTTATTTTCCCCCAGACATAAGTTTTTATAGATGATAGAAAAACATTTGCAAGCCGAAGGACCAATGGTGTTGGACCAACAGTCATAACACCAATCTTATAGCTGATGAATGTTCATTTTGTTCCCATTCCATCTAAAATAATACTATTCCTCTCTAGGGATCAAAGGAATTGCTTTATTATCTCATTTGTAGTCGTTAAGGAGAAATTATGGCTTCCTAGAAATAGGGTCAAATTCAATGGGGATAATTTAGAGGTGGACAAGCTGATTCATGAATCATGATGTAGCAGGGAACACATTCAATTGTCAATGGAGGGAGGGCTCCATATATAGTTAAGGCCTCTTACTATGATCGTTATACTAAATATTTTTACTGAAGCTGCCTTTACAATTATATATATACACACACACATACACATCATATGTAGAAGAACATTTGGTGATTTTACTGCCCGGGGCTGGAACAAGAATAAGGCTATGTATGTCCCCATTAGTAGCAGAGAGCATGGTGGTTACTGGTTAGAGAAGCTTTATATTGTGGGGTGAATTGAATTTGAATGCCGAAGTATCCATCACTTGATTTGACTTCTTTTTTAACTATTTTTTTTTTTTTTTTTGCCTTTCCTAGACTTCTTTGAAGTAAATCCCAGCAAAATAAATAATTAGCATATAATAAAGCTGCAAGTTATGTTAGCTTTATGTAATCCAAAGGCTACTTGGAAAGATGCATCCGTATAGCCTAATTTCTATTCAATACACCTTAAGTTTTGGTTAGCATGTAAAGTCGCTGGCTAGCCTGTTTTTCTCTATTCAGTTTTATTTTTAAAAGAAGGCTAAATACTTGCTGTTGTTTTGCGTGTGTCAAAGGTGTATTGGTTGTGGCCCCTTGGGACCATATTGAAGAGATAATCTTTAAGTCTATTTGTATGCAATTGGTTTCTCTCCCTGCAATGCCATGTTCATTGTTTTTTTTGTCCCCTTTCTTCATACAACAAGAAGAAAAATTGAGGAACGAGTAAAATTTTAATTCATATTCACTCAGTAAGCACAGTCGTACAGAACTACACATCGTCCAGTTCGTTATTGATTGAGAAAGGCATCGACTACTACTGAGTCTGACTTATTAGCAGAAAAGCTTGAGCAATAATACAAGGAGCTAGCACCACTAGCTCCACTTATATCTAATAACTTAATTGGTAACCATTCCCAATCCAACTCTAAAGAATTTGGATTAGCGTTTTCCTAATATATATAGAGCTTAATTAAGCAAGCTTCACGCCGGTTTCATAGATGTGCCCAGTCTTCCATTTCTTAGGAATGGCTTTGTCCAGGTACACCCAATTCTGACCTCCATTCAATTGGACTCTCAGGCTAAGCGCGCCGCTTGGAGGATTAGGCATGTCCCATACTGCACCATACACCTTCCTCGTGTCCTTCCATTGCCGATATTCAGCCTATATATATATATATATATATATATTATATCAAGTCAAGAAGAAAACATATTTGAAAAGTGTTGTCTAAGAATTAATAATGCTTTGGGACCCTAAATTATCATGTCTATATATGTATATATATCATGTTCAATCTTGATGCAAATTAAAGTTGTTTAGTGGACATACCTGCCAAAGTTGAACAGCAGTAATGTCATTTTTGCCAGCTTGGTACACAAAGAGGATGGCTAGGTAATCCGGGAACCTGCCCTGCTCATGGACCTTGACTGCTAGGTTGTGATTCGGGTAGTCGCAAGGGACTCTCTTGTAATCTACGGCAACAACGCCATAAGCAAATAGCTTGGAGGCGGACCCAGGTTTGGCCATTGCCTCGAAGGCGTGCTTGCTGAGGATGAAGTCTGTGTTGTCTCCTTCACCATAATCTGTTGCCACCACCTTCACTCCTGTTGCTTTGCAAAGCTGTGGGATCTTGCACCTTACCTATATGTTGTGTTTGTAAAACAAAGTTTCATTATCCCACAAAGGAAAGGAAGAGAAATAGGAATGAAGGTCTTTCTTGTTTGTGTAATTCTTTACCAGTTCCTATTACCTTCTGAACTCATTCCTCGATGTAATTATTTATCAATAATCTGTTCATACTCAACCTTATAAATCTAAAATGAATCCTATCCATTAAGGGTGAGGCGGCTCAAATCTTGTGTTTTTGTGATAAGAAAAACAAATATATGTACACTGCACGCACGCTACTTGTTTCAAGTGGCTTTCAAACTCAAACTCAAATTAGTGTTTGAAGTGGCTTCCAAGTTGAATTATGAAGAAGGTGAGTTTTGTTTCGATAGCAAGCATCTTTTTACTTTACAACTCAAATTGGTACTAAATTAACTTTGAAGTTGCATTATTACCTCATAGCAAGCGCCACAGCCTAGTCCATTCCTGTAAAGCTTAGAGACCCCTCCCACATTGCCATTGTAGACAGTTCTTCCATATTCACCATACCCACAAGCTCCAGCTAAAAAAGAAAACCGTTGTTTGTCATTCATAGTAGCTATATCCTTAACGAACAATAATGACTAGGTATATGCATTTATTGAAAACATAGACTAATATTGGTTTGATTATGGATTCTCTATTTTCGTTGTTTTCAGTGTCAAAATGACAAAAACTTTGGAAGCTCCATTAGCTGGAGATAATTTTAACTTTCAAACGAGTATAATTTCTGAAATCAAAATTCTCTGAGCAAGTTCTCTAAGCTTAATTCTTATAACCAATTTAATAAAAAAAATCTCCCGAGCTCAATTATTTTCAAAATGGACAAACACTTTTAAAAGTATAATGAAAATTATGTACTTACTTGGAGTGCCCAAGCCATCGGGGGTGCTGTAGTAAGTTGCTCTTGAGGACACATACGCGTCCTTGTTGCTAGAACAAAGTACTGCGGGCAGAATTAGAATCATCATACAAAAAACAAAGTAGCTTCTGGGTGCAAAACCCATATTTCTAGATAACTACAAATCCAGAGGATTTGAAGTGCAGTAATCTAAGAAGATGATGAGATTATTAAGAACAAAGGCTTTGATGTGGGAGGTTCTCATATGGAGCCCCCTACTTATAGGCCACCGGGAGAGGATCAGTGCTTGCTTTGCGTCCCAGTGGTTCCTAGCAAACAAAGCAATATTATATAATTTTTTGCAAAATTTATATATAAAAATGCAATAGAAGTACTTACCCAAGCGCCAAGCAAAAGCGAGTAATTTGACGGCATCAAGATATATGTTAAGTGATAGAAAAGTAATATACTAGAGTTAGTATTAAAAGATCACAAGTTTGATACTCGATTTAGATTAGAGCTAAAAATCTGTTTGTGATTTAATTTTTTTTATCAAAATCAAGAATATGAACACAAAAAATTGCATAAGAACAGTAAGAAGAACAATCCCAAGGGCAATCAGTTTGACAAATGAACCAAACAGCTTGTTTGGTGTTTGATAGTCTCCTAGCTATATGTCCGCCAAATCAAAAGCCACGGGCTGATTTCAAATGATGAGATTCTCTGGCCAGCTAGCTATGGGGTCAAAGCGCAAATTTAAATCCATGAACTGTTAACTAATGAACAAGGGATTGGGCCGCCTGTAGATAGTAAAATAAATAAATGCACAATTCAGAATATTAAAATTTGTGTGACTAAGTATAATTCTGTTGGGAGGATTTTTCATTTGTTTTTTTAATTAATTCCCAGTGTTCTCTAGCATGGTCCTTCCATTTCCATTTCTGTGGTTGGGCCATTTGAATTGTTGCTTTGTTCGCTATTTCTCTTTAGACTTCGGCTGAGTTACATACAACTAGACAAAGTAACCAAAGTAAACTTGAAATGATATATGTTACGAATAAACAGAGATAACAAATCCTCCTTTAAGCCAAAATCACACACTGTTGAATACACCTCAAATGGCTGAGAGTATAAAATATAAACACAGCAGATATTAAAAACACAAACATAGCACGGGACAAGAGATTTATAGTGGTTCACCCCAAATAGGGACTACATCCACTTGAGCTCCAATGAGAAGAACTCGCTCCACTATATGAATAAATCCGATTACACCCATACACAAGATCAAAACGAAACAACCCTGGTTCTCTAAAAAACGCTCAAAACCACTCAATACAAGTTAGGAGCTTACCTTAAACGAACCAGAGAACACCGAAGAATGAAAAGAAGACGAAGACTGTACAGAGCATTTACAGAGAGAGAGAAAGAGAATAAACCCTAACAAAATGAAAGACTCTCGGCCAACCCCTCTCTTTTCTTTTAACTTTCGATCATCTCATCAATCCCGAGACGTGCAATAAATAAAGCAACTGGACGGCTGCGATGCAAGAGAATAAAGGCAACAGTAATGGCTCGGATGGCATCGTGCAAAGCGATCCTACAGCAGGCTATCCGAAAAAAGGCTAAAGGCAAAGGGGCTTGGGCTTGGGCTAAAGGTGGCTACCAAAGTGGCCCTCCAATGGGCGCTCAAAAGGTAGCCCACGGTTGCCAACTGGCCCCCCAACCGTTTGGCATCATTTGATGCTTTATAGAAAATAACAAACTCCACCTTGAAGCATCAAATGTCTAGGAGATCAAATATGTCATATAAGTGCAGCATGCTACAATTCTCACATTCACTGCTCTAGATGGTTGAAGAATTAGCCATCATCGATATGCAACAAATTCAAACAATGCTTGAACTTGGTTGCAGTCAATACCTTGGTGCCCATGTCAGCAGGATTGTTGGCTATAGAAACTTTCTGGATACCCACAGTTCCATTGGCTATCATTTACCTTACATAATAACATTTCACATCTACATGTTTGGTTCGATCATGATACACAGGATTTTTGGACAAGTGGATGGCACTTTGGCTGTCCAAGAAAACCATCACTTTGCTTTAAAGCAAGTGAATTTCCTTGAGAATACCTTGAAGCCATATGGCTTCCTTGAAGGCATCAGTTACAGCCACGTACTCCGCCTCAGTAGAGGACAGGGCAACAAGTGGCTGCAGCTGAGACTTCCAGATGATACAATTTCCACCCAAAATAAAATAAAATGTAGTGGTGGATTTTCTAGAATCTCTATCCCCTACAAAATCAGAGTCAACATACCCAACAAAATCAAGTGTATCAAACTTTTTCTTAAAATTTAAACCAATACATACAGAACCATTTATGTACTTAAGCAAATGTTTTAAAGCATCCCAATGAAGTTTCCCAGAGTTTGACATGAATCGACTGAGTAAGGAAATTGAATATGCAAGGTCGGGCCTAGTACTTATCATTGAATACATAATTGTTCCAATTACATTTGCATAAGGGACATTTTTCATATCTACAATTTTAGAATTGGATGTGGGACACTGTGATTTAGATAAAATAAAATGTCCAGCCAAGGGAATTGTAACAGTTTTACAATTTTACATTCCAAATTTGTGAACAACTTTTACCAAATAATCATGCTGATGTATTTTGAGACTATTATTGCTTCTATTCCTCTTAATTTTCATTCCTAATATTTTCTTAGCAGGGCCTAAGTCTTTCATATCAAATGTTGCATTTAGCATTGATTTTAACTCTTTAATCTTTGATTTAGATTTGCTAATTAGTAGGATATCATCTACATACAACAGTAAATAAATAGGAATATCAGAGAGCATAAAGTAAAAGCAAATGTCATATTGACTTCTAACAAAACCAACCCCTAGAACAAAATTATCAAATTTTTTATACCATTGTCTTGGGGCCTGTTTTAAGCCATACAAGGTTTTTTTTCAACAAACAGACATGATCAGATTTATCTGAAACAACATAACCAGTAGGTTGAACCATGTAAATGTGTTCATCAAGGTCTCCATGCTAAAATGCAGTTTTAACATCTAACTGTTCAAGTTTTAAATTAAATTGAACTATAACTGCAAGCATCATGCAAATTGTCTTAAATTTAACCACAAGAGAAAAAATTTATGTATAGTCTATTCCCTCCTTTTGAGTAAACCCCTTAGCTACTAGTCTTGCCTTATATCTAATAGGGTCATTGGAAGACATACCTTCTTTTAGTTAGAACAGCCACTTACACTGGATCAACTTCTGATTTGTTAGACGATGGACAAGAATCCAAGTTCTGTTGGCCATCAAGGAGGCTATTTCTTCGTCCATGGCTTGCTGCCATTTTTTACTATCTTTAGAGCTGATAGCCTCCTCATAAGAGGAAGGCTCACTGCTCCTCATTTCAACACCTGCTACCAAGGCACAATATACTAAGTCTAAAAAGGCATACCTAGCAGGTGGTCTTACAGTCTTCCTGCTTCTATCTCAGGCAAGTTGGTAATCACCAAGATCATGTTGAGGAGAGTCATGCTGCTCCACCTCAATCTCAGTTTCACCATTTTGTTCCTCATGATCAGTCTCATGATCAGAGGTCTGGTCTAAGTTTGATATGGGTGAGAGATCACCTTCTGGTTGAGGTTCTGGTATAATTGGAGCACCAAGTGGGTTATCATTTATAGCTGGGTGCTCCACCTCAATTTGAGTTCCACTTAAACTGATAAAATTATCTATGTTACTATGTTGGGTTGTTTCTTCTATTTTAGATAATTTGTAAGGGAAAACTGCTTCATTAAATATAACATCACGGCTGATAATAATTTTAACACCCTTAGACTGCCTTTCCCATAGCCTATATCCTTTAGTCCATTCCTGATACCCAACAAATACACACTTTGTGGATCTAGGTTCCAGCTTACCTTCAGATTGGTGAGCATAGGCTTTACAGCCAAAAATTCTTAGGTATTTTAAATTTAATTTTCTTTCGATCCACATTTCTTCAAGGCATTTAAAATTAAGGGTAGTAAAAGGACTTCTATTTGCTAGGTGTGAAGCTGTTGCCAATGCCTCCCCCCAGAAGGATTTAGGCATACCAGAAGTAAACAAAAGGCACCTCATTTTTTCAAGGAGGGTTCGGTTCATTCTTTCAGCTACCCCATTTTGTTAGGGTCTGTTCCTAACAGTATTATGCCTAAGTATACCCTGGAAGTTGCAATATTCATCAAACTCTTTGTTACAGAATTCTAACCCATTATCCGTTTTAAGAGTTTTGATTTTCCTATCAAGTTGATTTTCTACTAAGATCTTCCATGTTTTGAATTTCTCTAATGTTTGATCTTTTGTTTTTAGTAGAAATACCCACACCTTCCTAGTAAAGTCATCTATAGTACTACCATTGGTGGGAACCTAGGAAAGTCCTCACAGATCTGCATGTAAATACTCAAGGCATGCCTTCACCAGGTGAGTTCCCTTATGGAAACTCATCCTATGTTGCTTGCCTAGCACACATGGTTCACAAAAATCGAGGGACTCAGTAGACACTGAACCAAGGTATCTTGGTTTGACAGTACCTGCAAACCTTTCAGACTCATGTGACTAAGTCTCAAGTGCCATAGTTCTGTCTTATCAGTATTACATAGCATGCAAAGTTTGATTTAACAAAGGAGTGAAAACAACCATTTAAAACATATAAACCATTTTTCTTTGAACCAACTAGGATTAAATCTTCTCCTTTAAAAACATTCATAGAACCATTTTCAGCTTTGTAAGAAAATCCTAACTCATCAAGTGTACCGAGAGAAATCAAGTTTCTTTTAAGACCAGGTACATATCTTACATTAGTGAGTATTCTTACTTTGTTGTCATGCAACTTAAGAGTAATATCACATTTACCTTGAACACTACATGAATGGTTGTTACCCATATAAACTATTCCATTTTCCCTGTTATTAAAGTTATGAAACCAATCAATATTAGGGCACATATAAAAAGAACAGCCAGAGTCCATATATAATCCATTCATTTTTAACAAAACAAATAGATACATTAAGCACCTCAGCTAAACAGTTAGAACTACTAACTGCTACAGTTACATTGCCCCCTTGCTTTTGTTTTCTCAAATAATCATAACAATATTTCTTTATATGTCCCTCTTTCCCACAGTGGTAACACTTCCATTTCGTTTGTTTTTGTTTTCCCTTCTTATCTTTCTTTTTTCCCTTCTTCCCTGACCCATTAAATTGTTCAGCATTCCCTGTATAATTTCTTTTATCAGCATTTCCTTTTACAAACAAGTTATTGCCCATTTTCTTAGATGTGCTAAGTTCTAGTTCCCTAGCCTTAATACCAGAAATAACAAGTTCCATACTAGGGACTATTCTAGTATAACGTAAAACATGTTTTACAACATCATAGTCATCAGGTAATGAGTTTAACAAAATCATGGCTTCACTAGTATCACCAAATGCCTGATCAGTACCTCTTAATAACAAAGTAAGTCTAGTAAATTCATCAATGTTTTCATCCATAGAGTTAGAGGTATTCATCTTAATTAAAGTAAACAACATGCCTTTTAAATAAACCAAATTAGGAGCAGACATTACAGAATACAAAGATTCTAATCTATTCTAGAGATCAAGGGAGTTAGATATACCGTCAACCTTATAGATTACAGAATCACCGAGATGGAGAAAAATCAAATTGAAAGCCTCATCTCTGATATCATTAGTTTGAGTTAGCTGCTCAGGTGACCATTTACGGTCATCTGCCTCAAGTGCTATAAGCACTTTGTGATGAGAGAGAAAAACTATCATCTTCTTTTTTCAACTTTCGAAATCCCTCTTTCCATCGAATGTACAAATTTCAAATCAGGTTGATGTCATTTTCATGTTGCATGAAAAATGCCCAAAAAAAACCTAGATTACTGACTGAGTCTTATACAGTAAACAATAGCTGACAAAGTATAATACCCTATATTTTCGTGAAGATGCCACATATTTTAAGTGAGTTTAAAATATCAAAAAATATGTTTGAAATGGCAACGAGTGACCAAATCAGTCGCAAGGAGTGCCCTAGATCTTAGATACCTAAGGATAAAGGTATATTTTTTACAAGCATCCGGAGGTGAGATTTATGACGCTGAAAGAAATTAAATCAGAGACGATTTTTCAGTTAAGTTAAGTTGTAGCCTAAAATAGCCGAATAATGGTAAGGGGCTTCGGGAAATCGTACATATCGAGTAATTTTGATTTATTAATTTTGAGATTTTAAGTATCTCGATAAATTTGATATTTGAGGGTGTAATTGTAATTAGAAAATTATCCAAACGAAATAAGGATAAAATTAAGAGCTTATGTGGTAAAATATTAAAATTGAGGACTTGAAATAAGGGCCAAAGTATTATTTGAAAGAAGTTTGGGGTGTTAGGTTGGATTTCAAAAGTTAAATTCATTCTAGCTTTGGATTTCAAAAGCCATTCAATTATAGGTTTGAGTCTTTAGAGTCCATGGCTAAGATTGTGACAAATGGCATAATGTGATTAGTTGATGAAATCTATAAATAGGCACCATGGGTTGTTCTCAAATCATTCCAAGTAAGCTTGAGAGTTGAGGCACTCTAAGAGGAGGAGCTTGCTCTAGAGAGAAAGTAGGAAGTTCGGCAAGAAGGCGGGAAGGAATCGAAGAAGAAGCCGAGGAGAACGAGCCTCGTCGGAGTTACGAGCCTTCGCCGGAGTTCGCCAAAATCAATCAGCAAAAAAGTGAGAAACCTAGGCCGTTTGCTGTGAAATTATACCGTTGAAAAGATAAAACAACAAGGTGAGACTCCTATACTCCAAATCCTATTTTTTATTCTCTTATGAGAGACTTCTATTGCATAAGATGTGTTTTGTGAAGTTCCTATACATAAACTCCTGTTATTCTCTTACGTGAAATCATGCTACATATATGAACTGTATTTTTTTGAAAAATATATGTTATTGGCTTTTTAACTGTTGCATTTATAAAATTCGTGCGGCCATACTGTTGTACCTATTTGCTGTTGGCCGAGGGCAAAAGTCGGATATCCCCCGAGAGGCACTATGCATGCGTCATCGAGAAAGCTCTCGTGGGGAAAACCGTGAGTCTAAGGAACAACGGATGTGGTGCTTGCATAAGTTCTATGAGGTCGGGCGGAAATGACATGGTTAGGGACCTCCCGAGAGGCGCTATGCGTGCGCCATTGAGAAAGCTCTCTCGTTGGAGGAGGCTGATGTGTTCACGAGACACTTTGGAGTAGTTCTTGTTGTCTTCTCATACATTTTATACCTGATCATGCATCTATATAAACTATTTTTGGAGTTTCCCACTAAAAGATTCATCTTCTAATTGGACTATATCTCTGGACTATTCAAACGTTCCAGGTTCGACAAGCGGCTCTAAGGGAAATGAGGTAGTTGAAGAATAAGTTTAATCTGCTGTCTGTATCATGTTTAGCATATTTTTGTTTATGTACGAACCTATGTAATTTGGATATGTTTAAGATGTTCAGTTATCACTTGATGATGTCCATGTAATATATTGAACAATTTTATGATAAATAAAGTGTTATGGTTGTGAACCATATCAGGTTCGATCTAGCTTCCGCTTTCAAAATTTTAACACCTATCTTAACTATTCGATTATTGGATTTGTTAAGTTGAGAAGGAGAAAATTAGGGTTTTTAGGATATTGTGTGATGTATGGCAGTGATTGTGATATGGAAAATTTTTATATTCCCGAAATCCTAAGTTATAACACGCTCAAGAAATTTGGGGTGTTACACAAAGGCTCCTTAGAAAAACCCTAAGACTTAAAACAACACCTTCACAAAGAGAGAAAAGGAAACCCTAGATTTCGGAAAAAGGATCAGACACGATTTTGACTTAGAAACCCTATGATACGCAAACTGGAAGCTTTGATACCACTGTTACGAATAAAACAGAGATAGAAAACCCTCGCTCAAGCCAAAATCACACACTGCTGAATACACCTCAAATAGCCGAGAGTATAAAATATAAACACAACAGATCTTAAAAACACAAACGTAGCACGGGGCAAGAGATTTATAGTGGTTCACACCAAATAGGGGCTACATCCACTTGAGCTTTGGTGAGAAGAGCTCACTCCACTATATGAATAAATCCAATTATATCCATACACAAGATCAAAACGAAACAACCCTAGTTCTCTAAAAAATGCTCAAAACCACTCAATACAAGTTAGGAGCTTACCTTAAACGAACTAGAGAACACCGAAGAATGAAAGGAAGACGAAGAATGTACAGAGCATTTATAGAGAGGGAGAGAATAAACCTTAACAAAATAAAAGACTCTCGGCCAACCCCTCTCTTTTCTTTAGACTTTCAATAATCTCATCAATCCCGAGGCCCGTGATAAATAAAGCAACTGGACGACTGCGATGCAAGAGAATAAAGGCAACAGCAATGGCTCGAATGGCATCGTGCAAAGTGATCCTACAGCAGGCTATCCGACAAAAGGCTAAAGGCAAAAGGGCTTGGGCTTGGGCTTGGGCCAAAGGTGGCTGCCAAACACTACAAAAAATAGGTTTTTTTGCTGCGATTTTTTTGCGGCGGTTTTTTCCAACCGCCGCTAAATGCCTATTTAGCGGCGATTTTCAAAAAACCGTCACTAAAATACAAAAAAAAAATTAATAATTAAAAAATAAAAAAATTAATTTTTGCGGCGGTTCAAAACTGCCACTAAATTCATTAAATAAAAAAATTAAAATTAAATTTAGCGACGGTTTTCAAAAAATCGTCGCTAAAATACAAAAAAAAAATTAAGAATTAAAAAATAAAAAAATTTAATTTTTGCTGCGATTCAAAACCGCTGCTAAATTCATTAAATAAAAAATTTAAATTAAATTTAACCACGATTTTTCGAAAACCGTCGCTAAAATACAAAAAAAAATTAATAATTAAAAAATAAAAAATAAATTAATTTTTGCGGCGGTTTGAAACCGCCGCTAAATTCATTAAATAAAAAATACAAAAAAATTATATTATTAATAAAAAAAATTAAATTAAAAAAATTATAAATTAAAAAATTAAATCTGAACATATATTATGCATAAATTAAATAATTAAAAATACAAAAAAAACGAAAAACGACTCCAACACGTTAAAATATAAAAAAAATTAAAAATTAAATAATTAAAATAAAAATAAAAAATTAAAATGACTCCAACTGAATTCATAAAATTAAATTAATAATAATTAAAAAATTAATAATTAAAAAGTTAAAATAATCTGAATATATATTATACATTAATTAAAAAATAAAAAATAAATCTGAATATATTATATTCAAAAAGAATTTATTTATTTGTATTATTTTTTTAACTTTATTAATTCTATTTCTTATTTTATTACAATAATTTTTTAATTAAAATAGTACAAAAAACGTATATGTTTTTTTTTAATGAAAATAATTATATATTATGATATATTTATATTATTTTTATGTAATATATAAATATAATATTTATTATTTATCATATATCATATATTTATTTATTACATATAAACATATATATATAATGTATATTATAATTATATTGTATAATATAATATAAATATATATGGCTTGTTTACTATAAATATTATTTGCGCGAGTATATGTTGAAGGAGCTTGCTGGATCAAGTGGTTACGCGCGCGCAGGAGCATCCAGGCCACTTGGGTTCGAAACTCGAGAGCAACAAAGTTCAGAATTAATTCGCGCACCCAGTGGGTGCGCCAGCGCGCGCTCGCGCGATTGTAGCAGCGCTCGCGGCTGCGCCCGCGCGCTGGTGCGGTCAGCCAAAATTAAATTTTTTTCTAGTTTTAAAATAACGACGGTTTTAAAACCGCTACTAAAATATTTTTATTTTTTATTTAATTAAAATATGATTTAGTGGCGGTTTTAAAACCGCCGCTAAAATCAAAATATTTTATAAAAAAAAATAAAAAATATTAAAATTTAAAACTGTCGCTAAGTTTAACAAAACCGCCACGAAATTATGCATTTAGCGACGGTTTTAAAACAGCCGCAAAAAATTTCATTTTGCGGCGGTTATTCCAACGGTTGTTAAAAACCGCCGCGACCCTTCATATAGCGGTGGTCAAAAACCGCCGCTAAATGACAAAAAAATCATCGTTAAAACTCAATTTTTTTTAGTGAAAGTGGCCCTCCAGTGGGCGCCTAAAGGGCAACCCATGGTTGCCAAGTGGCCCCCCAACTGTTCGGCATCATTTGATGCTTCATAGAAAATAACAATATATAACTGCAAACAAAGGCTAATATCTAGTCAATGATAGGAAGAAAATGTGAATATGGTAATTTTATATCTATCTATAAATATATATATATATATATATTCAAATGACATTTTCTCTTTCTTGTGGTTTTTCGATTCAATTATTTTTTATCAGTTTCTTTTAAACTCCACTTGGGATGACTGTCCTTGTGCGATCTCCGAAATTCATGTCCTCTATTACGCCAAAGAAAGTAAATCGCAAGTTGGAACTGTTAGGCCTTTAGCTCTTGCGTAGGACGAGAATCGAACTCGAAACCCACCGAATTAATATCGATATATTTCTCATCCGACCACTCAACCTATGCCCTAGGGGCACATTTAAGTTCCACTTGTTATGATGTAAAATATTTTTGTTGAAAAATAATTTACCCAAAAAATTATTTTTTATCTTATTTCTTAGTATTCGGTTTGTTTATAAAAACATTCTTCAAAAATTAGCTACACATACATATACATGTACTTACACACAAAATATGTATACAAATACGTACCTACAAAATTTGTATACGTATATACCCAAAATATCTACAAAATTAGTAAACATCCAATTTTTCTCAATTGTCTAGACCATAGTTTGAAATGCCCCAGGAACCCTTTGGTCCCAGATTGCCTTTCATTTGAATTGAATTTGATGTATTTCGATAATTACTTGGTAAAGCAAGGACCTTATTGTACTGGATTTTTATCAATTTCGCATATTTACAATCCAATTGGTGTTGAAGATCTAAGGGATTCGAAGTAATGCCGAACTTAGTGTTCTTTGGAATATTGATTTTTATAGGTGTAGTGTAGAGGTATTGATAGACAAAGTCATACAAGGGATTACAGGCCAATATAAGAGATAAAAAGGGTAAAAGGCACTCACAAGGACAGTGATTTTTATTTTTATTTTATTTTGGTCCATTTTAGTTTAGTTTTACATAACTAAGATTTAATTAACCTCAATTTTTACAAAAAAAATAAAAATAAAAAATAAACCACAAAAAACCTCCAAAACCATCTTTAAATAATAGAAGATTTGAGTGTAATTTACCCAAAAATAATTTAAACAAGAAATTATGCCAAAAATAGTCCCAATTCAAATTTGAATTTTTAATCTTACTATTATTGGGATTACCATCTTTGCATGGTACCCCATCGTTCATACTCTCGATTTGGGCAGAAAAAATAAATTGTTGCAGATTGAGACTTTGTCTCATTATGCAAGGCAAGGAATCAAAATCACAACTTATTAGTGTGAATCCTAATTTATCGTGGGCCGACCACTTAACCTGCACCTTGAGACTTTAATTTTACTATTCTCACTCAAACTCAAGTTGAATATAAGAGATCGGATCACTTACATAAAAGGTGAATGAACTTTGATGAAAATGTTCAAGTTTTGAGGCAAGAAGTGTCGCATCTCCTTCCCTTTGGGCTATAAGAACATATTTTATTTCCTTCTTTTTCCATAATTTTTCACATCATTTGGTTACTTTTACAAGGCCATTTCGATGAGAAAAAAAATCCACTTTTAATCTTGATGAGGAGAACGCCCTCGGTCCCATAATTACGCCAAGACGGATACCTAGTGGCGGTCAGAAGATATATGGCAGACAAGCATCGCCACGTCAATCGGATAGGCACTCAGTAAAGAAATCTTCGAGGCCTCAGGAACAGGCTAACCCACCGAAGGTCACGGAGGCAACAGCTATCCCAAACTCCTCGGAAACGGACATTATCGCGAAATCCTTATCGGGAAAGTTTCGAAGAAGGCGGAAGGGAGATCCCGAAGATCCCTCCATGATCCCTATCCCGAGAAAAAGTAAGAGAAAAAGGTGAAAGATTCTTCTTATCCTCTTCTGGAAGATATAGTTTAAAAGGGACAATTAATCCTAGATCGAGGACTAACTTGATCATCGGAGATCGACCGGGGGAGCAAGTCCCCGTCTCCATTGCAGGTACCATCGGAGAGGCAAGAAGGGAGCATGCGGCTACCACTTCAGAAAATCAATCATCAATTGGCGCTCACCGTGGGGTCGACATTCTTCTCTTCTGTCTCTCTAATATAGTAGACAATCTTGTTTTTTTTTTTTTCCTTTACCTTGAATGGCAACCAGAAGACAGCCGTCTAGGGCCGTGGGGGGCAACCCCGTTCCAGAGCCGAGTCAGCAGAAACCCCTCCCGAAGCCCACCAGGGAGAGCCCGGAGTCCGGAGGGCCCTCCGCCTCCGCCCGATCGAATAGCACTCCTGGAGGGTCAAGTGCAACGATTGACGGAGTTACTCATGGGTTTTCTAGATCGCCAGCATCAGCAAGCCCAGCATTCTCGGGCGGAAGAAAGGCACGAGCCCCCAAGAGAAGAGGAGTCCTATCGACGGGATGAGAACCCGCAGAGGCCGGGACAAGATGATGGTCATGGCGAGGCGGCCGAGTCTCTTGACTTGTCGTCTGTGCAGCAGCGACAGGAAAGAAGATTGCGGCAGTTAGAGAAGGAGATAGCCACCCTAAAACCGAAGACCGGAGAGGCTCAGGGACCAAGGATAAATCATCCCCTTAGCCCAGAGATCATGGCGGCCATACCACCGGAGCATCTCCGTATCCCGGCCATTAAGCCTTACGCAGGGACCTCTGACCTGATGGATCACCTTGATCTCTTTACCTCGCATATGATGGTACAAGACGCCTCAGACGCGATGTGGTGTAGGGTTTTCTTGGCCACCTTGGAGGGGCATGCCTGGGCTTGGTATTCAAATCTGGCTCATCATTCCATCGTAAGTCTTGCGCAACTCCGAGGCAGCTTTCTAACGCATTTTGCACCTCTCCGAAGACACCGAAGGTCCACCATGGCCTTGGTAAGTATGAAGCAGAACCAATGAGAGCCCTTGAAGGATTTCGTTTCATGATTTAATATGGAAGCCTTAAGCATAGAGAACTTTGACCACAGCGTAGCTATGGTGGCATTCTAGAACGCCCTGAGGCCCGGCCCTTTCGCCCAATCATTAGCCAAAACACCTCCGAGTACATTCACGGACATATTGGGCCGGGCCACGAAGTACATAAATGCCGAGGAGGTCATGCAGGCTAAGAGGGCGGAGCATGTGGAAAAGAAGGATAAAAAGAAGCATCCGGAGGAAAGGAGGAGTGACGATCGAAGGGAAAAACATCGTCCTCAGTGGGATTCGGGGGGCTTCACTCCTCTGAATGCCCCGAGGGCAGAGATCCTCGCTACTATTGAGGGTAAAGACTACTTGAAAAAGCCTCGACCGATGAAGGCACCATCCGACAAAAGGAACAGAAGTAAATATTGCCGATTTCATCGAGATCATGGTCATGACACTGAGGAATGTCACCAATTAAAGGAGGAGATTCAGGAACTTATCAATCGGGGTTTCCTGAGG
The DNA here is from genome assembly GCF_014633365.1 of Diospyros lotus. Taxonomy (NCBI): domain Eukaryota; kingdom Viridiplantae; phylum Streptophyta; class Magnoliopsida; order Ericales; family Ebenaceae; genus Diospyros; species Diospyros lotus. Next base: position 10,195,337 of record NC_068349.1, on the reverse strand, counting down.
AGCTACGTGGCTAAAACAGGTGATTCTCGGGGGAGAAAAGATCGACGGTCGCGATCGAGAAGCCCCCCCAAGAGGGACCTCACGGAGGATCGAAATCGGGCCCAGCGGGAGAGATCGCATCGAGGAGAAGACGATCATCCTCATCCTCCGATATTCCATACACTCGCAGCAAGGGAGGTCCCAGTCATGAAGGATGAAAAAAGTAGTGCGGTCCGGCTGAAAAGATCGAGGAATGTGGATCCAATCTCTTTTTCAGATAGCGACCTCCCGGGATACCCGACTCGAAATGACCCACTGGTGATAACAGCTGAACTCGGGAAGTGGGAACTTCGGCGGATCCTCATAGATCCAGGAAGCTCTTCAGAAATCTTGTATCGGCAAGCCTTCTTAGGCATGGGGTACGAAATGACACAGTTGAGGGCAGCGAGGGTCCCCTTGGTGGGATTCGATGGTGAAGCCGTATACTCAGAAGGGATCATTCAGCTCCCATTGACGGTAGGAGAGGTTCCTGAACTTCTCGAGTTATGCTAGACATCCTGGTAGCAGACGTGCCTTCGGCTTACAACATGATTCTAGGAAGATCTGGTCTCAATTCCCTTCGAGCCATCCCAAGCACATATCATATGATGATGAAGTTTCCCACAGATAGGGGGACGGGCGAAGTGCGGGGAGATTTGCGCTTAGCCCGTGAATGTTACATGGCCTCTATAGGCATTGCGAAGGATAAAGAAGCAAGGTCGCAAAAGGACGCTGACCCCCCGAAGGAGGTCAGTTTTCTACTAGAAGGACCTGAAGATCCCAAAACAGTAGAGCCGGTGGATGAATTGGAAGAAGTACTTCTGGAAAAAGATTGCCCAAGCCGATGCGTAAGAGTGAGTATGGAGTTAAAGGACCCGCTAAGGAGTCGAATAATATCACTCCTTAGACAGTATGCGGATATCTTCGCATGGACAGCCCGGGACATGCCAGGAGTAAATCCAGAGGTAATGACACATAGGCTGGGGGTCCGATCAGGTTTTCAGCCTGTCAGGCAGAAGAAGCGAAGCTTCGCCCCAGATAGAGCTCGGGCAATCGAGGAGGAGATTGCAAAGTTAGCAGAAGCGCGCCACATTCGGGAGGTGGATTATCCAGATTGGTTAGCAAATGTCGTGCTGGTTCCCAAAGGGCAGAGCAAGTGGAGACTTTGTATCGATTTCACCGATCTTAACAAAGCCTGCCCAAATGATAGTTACCCACTCCCAAGGATTGACGCCCTAATTGATGGAACTGCTGGATGTTCGCTCATGAGTTTCTTAGATGCTTTTCAGGGATATCACCAGATTCCATTGCACCCAGAGGACTAGGAGAAGACGGCATTTATCACCAACAAGGCAACCTACTGCTACACCGTAATGCCCTTCGATTTAAAGAACGCAGGAGCCACTTACCAACGCTTGGTAAATAAGATTTTTCACCAACAGCTCGGGAGAAATATGGAGGCATACGTCGATGACATGCTGGTAAAAAGCCTGGTAGCCGAATGTCATCCGGAGGATCTGGATGAGTGCTTCAAAACTCTTCGTAAGTTCCATATGAAACTTAATCCTGTCAAATGTGCTTTCGGCGTTTCTGCAGGAAAGTTCCTGGGCTACATAGTACATCACCGAGGGATTGAGGTAAACCCTGCGAAGGTCAAAGCTATCATGGATATGCCGGCCCCGAGGAATGTGAAAGAGGTACAGAGTCTTACAGGCAGGATGACAGCCCTTGGCAGATTCCTTTCTCGTTTGGCAGAAAAAGGCCTTCCTTTCTACAAGATCTTATCGAAGGCAAACAACTTCGAATGGAATTCTGAATGCCAGCGAGCTTTCGAAAAGCTGAAGGAGCACCTAGCCACGCCCCCGGTTCTTACCAAGCCGAAGCCTGGAGAACCATTATACATATATCTGGCGGTGGCCAATGAGGCCGTAAGCTCGGTATTGATACGAGAAGAAACTAAGATCTAGAGGCCTGTTTATTATGCGAGTAAACGATTATCGAGAGCTGAGGTTCGGTATCTTCCTATGGAAAAACTGGCCTTCGCCTTAATAACATCGGCGAGGAAACTCCAACCCTACTTTCAAGCTCATACGATTATAGTGCTTACTAATGAACCTTTGAAGCAGGTTCTTAGCAAGCCAGAGCTTTCAGGACGGATGTTAAAGTGGGCAGTGGAGCTCACCGCCTTCGACATTGAGTATAGGCCGCGACCGGCTATTAAGGCGCAGTCGTTAGCAGACTTCATTGCCGAAGGGATAGGAGCTCCTGAAGGCCCCGAAGAAAATCAAAGACCATGGTTGGTGGTGGTAGACGGAAGCTCGACCTCGGGCAGTGGTGGAGCAGGATTAATTAATGATAAAAAGTCCCGAAGGGCAAATATGGCCTTATGCTTTACATTTTGAATTCCGAGCATCTAACAACGAAGCAGAATATGAGGCCTTATTGGCTGGGCTGAGATTGGCTGAGCAATTGGGAGCTCAAAACGTCGAGGTGAGTTCAGATTCTAACTTAGTAGTGCAGCAGGTGAATGGAGAATACGAAGCCCGAGAAAGTCACATGGCGCGATACTTGACCATAGTCAAAGAGCTGATGGCACGTTTCCAACACGTAAAGGTGGAGTACGTCCCTCGGGCTATGAATACAGAGGCGGACTTGCTGTCCCGAATCGCTTCTTCCTCTTTCCCTACGAGCTCTCGGGAGATTCGGATCGAATCTCTTCCACAAAAGAGTATCGAAGAAGTCGCGGACCAGTTATGTGTTAATGACGAGCCTAGCTGGATGGACCCCCTGTTGTTATATTTGAGAGAAGAGAGACTCCCCGAAGACGACTCGGAGGCACGGGAGGTCAAACGAAAAGCCCAAAATTTCGTGTTAGTTAATGGGGAACTATACAGAAGGTTTTTTTCACAACCGCTACTCAAATGTATCCGACCTCGCGAAGTAGATTATATCCTACGGGAGATTCATGAAGGAATATGTGGAAACCACATCGGGGCTCGGGCTCTTAGTCAAAAGGCTCTGCGGTAGGGGTATTATTGGCCAACGACGAGATTCCGAGCAGCTAGTCAGGACTTGCGATCGATGCCAGAAAACGTCTAATTTGGTCCATGTGCCGGCAGTCGCACTAGCTCATCTCGCTACACCATGCCCCTTCGCTCAATGGGGTATAGACATCCTGGGGCCTTTTCCCCCAGCAGCTGGACAAGTCAAATATATCATGGCTGCTATCGATTATTTCACAAAGTGGGTCGAAGCTGAAGCAGTGGCCTCTATTACTCCCCGGCGGGTGAAACAATTCCTATGGAAGAATGTAGTCTGTCGTTTCGGAGTTCCTCGGGTGCTGATCTCAGACAACGGCACCCAATTTTCTAATCGGTCTGTTCGAGAATGGTGCCAGGAGTTGGGAATCAGGCAACAATTCACCTCTGTGGCTCATCCACAGGCTAATGGCCAAATTGAACTCGCCAACAGGACTCTATTGCGCGGTTTAAAAACAAGAGTAGATAAGGCGAAGGGTAGCTGGGTGGAAGAACTATCGAGCATCCTGTAGTCCTACCGAACCACGATGAAGATCTCCACGGGAGAAACCCCTTTCAGTCTATGCTACGGCTCAAAAGCGTTAATCCCAGTTGAAATTGGAGTACCTACGCTACGAGTAAAGCTGTTCAACCCTGAATCTAATGAGCAAAGTTTGAGGGACAACCTAAACCTCCTTGATGAATTTTGTGATCAAGCGAGAATCCGACGAGCTGCTTATAATCAGCGTATAGAGAGATACTACAATCGACGAGTAAGAGCACGAAATTTTCTACCAGGAGATTTGGTATTAAAGCGAGCAGATGTTCATGGAGCCCGAGAAACAGATAAGTTAACACCAAATTGGGAAGGTCCTTACAAAGTAACAGAGGTTTCCAGCCCGGGGGCATACAAACTACAGACCCTCGAGGGTGCACCGGTGAAAAACGCATGGAACGTGCAGAACTTGAGAAAGTTCTATCAGTGATAACTCTTTATTATCTTCATATGATCTGTTAGTAACAATTTTCCATTACATGTCGTGGCATTTTTTTTTCTTTGTTGCTTTGCGTATGCTATCCAGGAATAAATTCATTTTTTCTCCTATGCGTAAAAACTCATCATTTCCAAAGACCTGGGAAGGCACATCAGAGCAAAAGGAAAGATTCGACATACCCTCAACGGGGCTAGACCCCTCAACAATAACAAAGGATCAGATGTGATCCGGGGGGGTCCGAACCCCCGATAAAAACAAAGGATCAGATGTGATCCTCGGGGGGTCCGAACCCCTGACAAAAACAAAGGATCAGATGTGATCCTCGGGGGGTCCAAACCCCCGACAAAAACAAAGGATCAGATGTGATCCTCGGAGGGTCCGAACCCCCGGTAAAGACAAGGGATCAGATATGATCCTCGAAAGGCTTAAGATAAAAGGATTAGATACGACTCAACCCCTCAAGGACGTTACAGGGATCAGGCGTGATCCTTGGGGGGCTGGCGCCGAGCCCTTTTGAACAAGCGACAAAGACCAAGTCCTGCGATAACCAGGGGTGGCAAAAAGGAAGGATCAAGCCTGATCCCAAACGGCCTTTTCTTGTTTTCGACAAAAAGCAAAGGAAACAAGGCAACAAAAAGGCGGTAGCAAAAGAAAATTGTGCGAAAAAATCTAACACTTTTATTATTACGACAGCAGGTTTAAATACAAAAATGTCTACTCTAAATAGGACAAGGCGGCAGCAACGTCGAAGGGGATGGAGTCTACATCCAGGTTTGGGAAGCGCTCTTTGATGAGTTTCCTCGTATGCTCGAACCCGCCCCGAAGAACTCCTTCTAGTTCCGCGGCATAAGCTTCGGAACTTCGGAAATCGTCGTGACCATTTTGGAAAGCCACTTGGGCATCCTTGAGGGCGGATTGGAGTTGGACATGAGCAGTGCGAAGGTCTTCTTTGCACCGAGAATAAGACTCCAACGCTTCGACCTGTCCCTTCTTGGCTTCCTTCAGCTCTAGAGTAAGTCTTTTTATATCCTCCTGAAGCTGGTGATTAACACCCTTAGTGGCGTCCAGTTCCTCCCTAAGTCAGGAATTGGCCTGATTAGCCTCAAGCATGTTTTTTTGGACCAACTCCAAATCCTCACGCACTTGAGCTTCGGCTTCGTTGGCGAGTCGGGCATCTTCTTGCGCCAGCTCAACAGACTTAGTTAAAATATGAACACGGTGCTCGAGACTCAACAGTTGGGAGGAAAAAGACTCAAGTCCCCGAAGCCTCTCGACCTCAGACTCCAGGGAAATAATCCGGGCTCGAAGTTCGGATTCTCGCCGAGAGACCGAACCTTGGAACTCTGTAAGGTTCTGAGGAAGTGAAAACAGAATATAGATTAAGACCTACTCGCATAGAAAAAGGACAAAGTCAAAAAAGAAAGGAGCACAGTCGCACCCTCAGAATCTCGGCGCAGTAGTCGGTTTCGTTCGAAGTTCGTAGGGTCCCCGGTAGGATCAAAGCTGTTGAAGGAACATTGGTGGCTTCAGGAGCCAGAGGCTCGGAGGGAGTAGCAACCGGGGAGGTGGCCTCCATCCTGCGACGCTTCGTCCAGCGTGCTAATATCTCCTTCGTCGACAACGCCGAAGCCTCCTCCAGCGAAGCCTCCCCCGTCAGCTCTGAACGCCCCGCTGATGCTAATGACGTTAAAATCTGTTTAAAAACCGAACTGATAGGGATGCTGGGAGACGTAGCACTGGACTCCGTACCTGCCAAGGTTTGTCTTTTCTGGGCCTCTACGCGAGCCACAGCAAGCACCTGTGCGATGGTCGCTGAATCGTCTTCATGAGAGATCGGCGAGGGCGCAGGCATGGTGGAGGCCTCCCGCCGCGCGTTCGGAGAGTCTCTGGTCTGAGAAGTGAGGAGCTGGGAAGATGGGTCCCCCGAACCCCCAGCAACGCCCCTCTTGGAAGCCTCTTGGAAGGTCCGAGGATCTTCCTCCGCCACTCTTCTCGACCTAGAAGGTATTAAGTTTTTTTTATTCTTCTTGCTCTTTGGAACTTGCTCGGGAGGTGCAGTCCTCTTCGACACTCTCTGGTTGCTGGGAGAAACCGAGGGGCCCTTACTCCCAGGGAAATCCAAAATCATTCATCTGGTGATAGTAGAATACGATATCTCCCAGACCTCTTCAACTAAGAAAGAGATAATAACGAAAATCAAATACAGACAAAGGAAGAAGAGAGAGTAAAGAAAAAGATGAAAGAAAAAGAGCTCACAGTTCTCGCCGTCCAAACCCGCTTGGGTAAGGCTGGGATTGGAAAGCCACCCTTCTTCCCAGTTCCGACTGTTCTTCATAAGTCGGCAGGCGAAATCTTCGATGGCCTCGACGCTCGGACGCTTGTGCTTAGTATCTAGAGTCCACTCGTTGCAGACAGACCAGATTTCTTGAGAAGAGCCGGATGGCCTGGGACGGACGAAGACGAAGCACTCTTTCCAATCATCAGAATCTTTCGACCCGCCAGATTGCATGAGAGTCGAGGCAGAAATCTCAAGTCCGGAGTATCCCTTGCAGGTGAGGAGACGGCCATCTTTCACGATCCGAGGGGAGATGGAGATCCACCCTCCGGGGTCGCGGTTGGTCGTGAAGAAGTAGTCGAAGAGGTCCCCGGTTGGCTCAATTTTGCCAGAATGACAAATAAGGAGGAACCCCATCAGGTATCGCCATCCGAAGGGGGACAGCTGGGCGGGAGAGATGGTAAGATGTTGAAGTAAGGACATCACTCTTCTTCGGGGAGGAAGTCGAAAGCCCCTGTCAAAAGCACACTTGTAAATGCAGAGGCGGCCGGCGACGGGATGACACGCTCGTAAATGGCTATTGAACTCTACCTCCCACTCTTCGGGGACGTTGTACTTTTCTCTGAACTGTTGGCATTCCGTCTGGCTCATCCATTGGCATGGAATGGAGGCAGCAGGGTGTTTTTCCCACTCAATAAGCTCTGCGCCGGTGGGATTAAACCTCCCAGAACCAATTATCGCCATGGCAAAGAACTAGAAGAAAGAGAGGCGGAAGAAGTGGAAAATGCTTGCCGGCACAAGAAAAGCTAAAACTGAAGGAAAGTCATGCGGAAAGAAAAGTATAGGGGGTGAGGAGTTCCCATTTTAAAAGTTTAAACCGTGGGAATAAGAGACCAAAGGGCGAGCAATAATGAGCATTGATCACCCCGCATTGACAGAGCTCAAAAGACGAAAAGACCTCGGACAACGCATAGGGAAGAGATACCGTCGTCAAAACCAATCGATTTTCGCGCCCGCCAGACATGCAAAAAAGAGAGAAGAAAGGAAAAGAAGAAGTTAAAGGGAAGAGCCCCAGGAGCTTTACTACTCCTCGAGCCCTTCAAGCCGAAGAGCTCAAGGAATAGGAGGGCAAATGATGAGGAGAATACCCTCGGTCCCATAATTACGCCCAGACAGATACCTAGTGGCAGTCAGAAGATACATGGCAGACAAGCATCGCCACGTCAATCGGATAGGCACTCAGTAAAGAAATCTCCGAGGCCTCAGGAACAGGCTAACCCACCGAAGGTCACGGAGGCAACAGCTATCCCGAACTCCTCGGAGACGGACATTATCGCGAAATCCTTATCGAGAAAGTTCCGAAGAAGGCGGAAGGGAGATCCCGAAGATCCCTCCATGATCCCTATCCCGAAAAAAGGTAAGAGAAAAAGGTGAGAGATTCTTCTTATCCTCTTCTGGAAGATATAATTTAAAAGGGACAATTAATCCTAGATCGAGGACTAACTTGATCATCGGAGATCGATCGGGGGAGCAAGTCCCCGTCTCCATTGCAGGTACCTTCGGAGAGGCAAGAAGGGAGCATGCCGCTACCACTTCAAAAAATCAATCATCAAATCTTATTCCTAATCATAATTCTCCTAAGACATTGTTGAGGGCACCCTCCCGAATTTAGTCATAATTCCTCTATGGCAATATTCTAATACCATTGTCAAATCTTCTTTGTTCTCTTTATTTCGACCACCATTTTTCAAGTGATAGAATATTCTGGTACTATTTAATATTCTTAATTTGTGTTTTAATATATTTTAATTAGTAGTGTGATCAAATAAAAAAAATAAAATATTTTAAAAGACTTTTTAAATAATGTTTGGTGGTCCTTGGTTTAATTTATATTTTTTAGATAAAATTTAAATGAAAATGAGTGTTGATGTAGTGATAATATTGTTTTCAAATTTACTCTAATTAAGAGGTCTTGAGTTTAAAATGATAATGTAATAAAATAGATGTCATTAATAATTCTCTCTAACTTTTATTGTTATGGTATTATGATATTATTAGCAATTCTCCATTTTATCTTTGATTTGACTGCTAATCTCACATGACAATCAATTACATTATTGTTATTCCCTCTGCACCTAACTATGAGAATTATTAGGAAACAATAAAATGAAAAAAACCTCCAGCCGAGTTAATATCGTAATGCAAATTTCACATTAATGTTTATTTGGGAATTTGACTGTCATCTGGCAATCAGCAATCTTATCCTCTCCTTGATCCTTGACCAACAGTTCATAGATTTTGCCTTCTCAACAGTCAACACCAACCCACCCACCCCCGCCCCCCCCCCCAAAACAAAACAAAAAAAAAAAAGATGTCAAAATATACTAATTAAAAATGGGAATTACAGAGCATATATAGATCAAATTGCAACCTTGCCCACAGTATCAAATCATTTCTTAACCAGCCCATGGCTTTTGATTTGATTCTCAGCCATTCATCATTATGTCTATCAAGTCAAAAGAGCTGTTTTGGTTCATATATCCATTAATACCCATATATAAGGATCTGAGGGTTCTAGTTCGGTTAGGTGGTGAAAGATAAAATAATATTCTTATTGTTTATATACTCTAAAGCAAAGAAAATTATCTCTTGTAATTTAATACAAAAAATAATTGACATTATACTCAAATTGAAAATTTTGACTCACCAATATTATCACGATTATAATTAACTTTGAAGATATGTGACAATAATTTTTTCAAAGTATAAATTATTTTTAATGATATAAAAGTATAAATTATCAATTAATGATATATATTATAACCCACCATACCCTCATGTCATTTGGAATATATATATATATATATAGCGTTACTACGACCAATTCTTTTTATAATTAAAGTAGCATAATATATGTATATACTTAAAAGTGAAGAATTCCAACCTAGTGACTTTGAATTATTAAAATATTATTTCTCCCTTATACTAATGAATAACCTTTCCTATACGAAAAAGTACTTTAAAATCTCACTTTCCAATGGAAGGCAGCACGCAGTAACCCACTCCGGAGGCCTATAAATACAGATCTCCATATGTCAACTCCTCACATCGCATCTCATCTTCTGATTCTAATTACATATCTTTCTTCTTCAGAATTTGAAGAGATCCAATTTAAGAAATGGCGGGTTTTGCATCCAAAAGCTACTTTCTTCTTTACATAATGGCTGTTTTGAATGCAGTGCAGTGTCATGGCAGCAAGGACAACGATACAACCTCTAGAGCAACTTACTACAGCACCTCTGATGGATTGGGCACTCCAAGTATGTATCCATTTTCACTACACTTTCTGATGAAACAGTTTTCCCGTTTCAAAAATGAGCTTTGATCGAGAGATTATGTTTTTGTACCAGTTATAAGATTGTTTCTGGAGTATTTGTCTCCAAAGCATTTCGAATATATTTCATAAATTATTCTCATTTGAACTTCAAAATTATCCCACGTCCAAACCCATGGAATCTTCAAAGTTTTTATCATTTGGTTTTGGGAACAGCGAAAACACAAAATCTATTATCAAACAATGTTTGTCAATTTTTCCCATAAATATATATGAATACATCTATATAGTTGTTGTTGTTTGTTAATTGATGATATAACTGCATGTTGAGGAGTTAATTAATTTATTAATGTATGTTATTTAAGCTGGAGCTTGTGGGTATGGTGAATATGGAAGAACTGTCTACAGTGGCAATGTGGGAGGGGTCTCTAACCTTTACAGGAATGGGCTAGGCTGTGGCGCTTGCTATCAGGTAATAATATAACTTAATTCATCAAAGCTAATTTAAAATCTGCAAGAGAGTGATAGATAAAGTAAATGGCCCTTCTTATAAGTCCATGCTTTTGTCTGCTGGGATAACTAACGAAACTTGTTTGTGTTACAAAAAAAATAATAATAATAAAACATAATAGGTGAAGTGCAAGATCCCAGGGCTTTGCACTGTAGATGGAGTGCAGGTGGTGGCAACAGACTATGGCGCAGGAGACAACACAGACTTCATCCTCAGCAAGCACGCCTTCGCCGCCATGGCTAGACCCAAAGCAGACTCCAAGCTGTTTGCTTATGGCGTTGTTCCCGTAGATTACGTGAGAGTTCCTTGCAGCTATCCAGGCCGTACCCTAGCAGTGATGATCAATAAGCAGAGCAGGTTTCCTGATTACCTAGCCATAGTCTTGGTTTACCAAGCTGGAAAATGTGACATTACGGCTGTTCAACTTTGGCAAGTAAGTCCACTAACTAAACATCTTTATTTTGCATAAAAAAAAAAAAATTTGAAGGTATTATACATTATTCTTAGGATACTTCATTAAACATGTTTTCTTCTTGACTTGACACACACACACGCATATATATAGGCTGAGTATCAGCAATGGAAGGACTTGAGGAAGGTGTATGGTGCAGTATGGGACATGCCTAATCCTCCAAGCGGCGGGCTTAGCCTGAGAGTCCAAGTTTGTGGTCAGAGATGGGTGTACCTGGGCAAAGCCATTCCTAAGAAATGGATGCCTGGGGCCATCTATGAAACCGGCGTTAAGCTTGCTTAATTAAGCTCTATACATGGAAGTGCTAGTTAATCCATGTTCTATTATATACCTAGTTAAGTGTGGGAGTGGTTCATTACTTGTTGTGTCCTATGAAATCTAATAAGTGGAGCTAATGCTTGCTCCTAGCTTGAGTACTTCTCAAGTTTTAATTCTGCAATGGCAAAGCCGGTGATCTACTCTTTATATTCTCAATAAAATACTTGGATTATAGTTGTGTTTACATTTGTGTTCGGAAAGCGTGGGAATAAAAATTTTAGTTGTAATTTCTTTCGTTCTTCCCCCGCGCCCTGTATTTCAAGTGTTTTTTTTTTTTTCATTTCCATTTTTTATGTAGAGAAAAATGACAAACTATAAGTATCTCTTAAATTTTACACTCAATACCGTTAAAAGTTTTACTAAATGACAACATATACTGCTACATATTCTGAAAATTACACTCGGCTTTGTTCATTTAATATTTATTAAGAAATTTATGTAATTTTGTAAAACTTCAGGTACATACTCTTCATGTAACATAAATCAAGTTTCAGGATTATCTTATATGACTTTTCAATAATAAGAATATTGGGCCGAGGGAAAAGTGCAAGTAGATTTACATAGTAAAGATAATTATTGTAATTTTTTATATTTATATCTCTTAGGTCAAATCTAAGAATACCTAGTGTATTTTAAGTTAAATTTTATTGTAAAAATGATTTTGATGCCCTAACTAGGATAGACAGACTTAGAGTTAGAGGGCAATTAGTGCCAAAACACAAGCCTCATTTATCATCACATTTATTCCATTAAATTAGTCATGGACCCTTTAAATCTTAGTCATTTAATTTAATTTAAATGTCCTCCAATTTACATTAATTTTTAAATTTAGTTATGACATCCATAAACTCCAACCGAATAAGTAATTCTTTTATAAAACAGAGCGGCGGCCCATGTCACTACAGTCTCGCTGGGGATCAAAATTTTTTCCAAGTCTGTCTAGTATGAGGTTTTTACCAGCTATCTCACGTAATTCTTTCAAGCATCGATGGCGACTACCCATCGCAGTCGCCGGCGCCACACCCATCACTCTCCAGTCTCCACCTTCTCGTCTTCCGCACCGTCGACCCCAAGAAGACCCATAACCATTATCAGAGGACAAAGACCACCTTCCACACCAAGCTCTGTCTGTGTACGTATTCTTTCTGCCATCAACGCCGACCACCCATTGCTGCCCCGTCGCCTCCACTGCGGCCCACACCCACTGTCACCCACCTCGTAGTCGTCCTCCCCGTCATTTGCCGCATCAAAGTGGAGGGCTTGACGTGATTATGATTATGAAGCATCCCCATTTTTCAAACTCCTCGATTAGTTTTTGCTTTTGGGATTCTCAAGAGGAATAAGAAAGAATGAAGAAAAGCTTTGATCTCATGAGTTATCCATCTTGCACAGAAAAGCAACAAGTATTATAACTTTTGGAAGAAGACATTATTGTATATGATCAATCGCAGTGAAACGCCTCATCAATGAGGGAGGGTTCTTGGGAATGGAGGCAGCTCATCCAGAGAGGGGGGGGGGGTATCTGATAATACTTCTGGATCTTCTTGGGATTGACGGTGAGGAGGACGACGAGGAGGACGGCCGTAGATGTGGCGCGGCGACTGCGATAGGTGGTCGCCATGGATGGCAGAAAAGGATTGGGGGACAGGCTTAAACTTTGAAAAATTTTATACGTGGCGAGATTTTAGTGGCTTGGGGCAGCACTGTGTTTTGCTCATTCAGTGTGTTCCACACAACAAATATTTTTCTCCTAACAATTGTCATCTTATTCTTAGGGATATAATTTAGGGTAAATTTCACATTTCTTTGTATATTTTTTTAAATAACATACATCTGTTTTATAATTAATCAAGGATAAAATTTAATATATTTTGATATTTAAATATTTTTTTCTTTTTTTCACCTTTCTTTCTCTCTTTTATTTATTTTTTTTTTATCAATCTTTACCTTTTTTCTTCAGAAGTTAAATAAGGATTCTTAAATTTTTTTTTCGTCAAAATGAATTATCATATCATGATTAATTTCTAGGCCTCGAGTACAAAAATTTGATTTTTCTATCATTTGTATTTTTAAAAAAAATTGAACTATAAAATCGAATTAATAAGGTTCAAAAGTTGATCTTTTTACAAAATTAAATTTCACAAATTTTTCGGTTCAATTTTGCAAAAGGCAAATGAGTTCTTTGAAATGCCATCATTCAATCACAATTTTTTAATTTTTTTTTGTAAAATTGGAATAGAGTTATTTGTGGAAGAGTATTTTAGAAATTTTAATAAAAATAAGAATAGTTATTTAACTATAAAAAATTTAGTGATGCGTGATTTAAAAAATTTAAAAATATGTAATATTTTTAACGATAAATCTATTTGGATAAAATCTATCCGAATAAAAAGACATTTAATGCTTGTTTTATATTATTTTAATTATATTAAACAAAATAGAAAGACAATTTTAACCTTATAAAAATTCTAACTCTTCACTCGTCTAAAATTTCCGCCTAAAACTACTGCCCAACATATTAAAGTTGCACATTTTCAAAGCAAAGAAAATTAATTATGAAAATGAATAATGACAATCATGACACTTAGGTTATGAAAATGAATAATGACAATGAAAAAAAATTAGTTATAAAAATAAATAATGACAATCATCTGTGTTAAAGTCCGCCCAATGTGGGCGGACTGCATCTTAGATGTAGCCCGCTGCTGCATCATGCAGCAGGCGCAGCGGACTACATGTTAGATGCAGTCCACTGCTTAGATGCAGCATCGGGCTGCATGTTAGATGCAGTCCGTTGCGTATCATGCAGCCTGCTGGCGGGCTGGATCTAAGATGTAGTCCGCCAGTATTGTATTTGGCGGACTGCATTTAGATGTAGTCTCATCAGAAATTGATGGTTGTTTAAATTACTGGACAGATTTCATTACTGATATTTTTGTTATTTGATGTCTTTAATGATCTCATGCGTCAATCAATTCAAGCAAAGTAGAATAATTTGTATTTAAAGCCATTATGACTCTTGAGATTCTAAAAATTCATTAATTTAGGTGAGAGACTAAAATTTAAATTTAACAAGAAAGAGAATGAAATTTTGACTTGTGAATAAAAAGGGTATTGTTGGTAAATAAAATGTTAAATGACATTTTCATCCTAACATCAATAATTGAAATGACAAAAAAGAACAATTTTATCTGAATCGATTCTATCCAAATAGTAATGTCCTACTTTTAAAGATGGAAGAGGGTAATTTGTGTATTTTCATTAAAGGTGAAGGCTGATCTGTAAAAAACTATAATTTAATTCACTTTTTGTCGCCAACCGGAGCTTATTCAATGCTCACTAGTCACCATCAAGTCATCGCCCACCGAGCTTGCAGAGAAACGTACGCTAGTAACCTCTCCCATTCTTACTTCTTTGGCTGAGGCACCATTTCTCACCTTCTCTCTGAATCTTCTAAGGTCGATCAACAATGTCAATGGCTCTGTTCTCGTCTCCTCCAACCCACCTCCCAACTTCAACTTCACCTTCACCTTCACCTTCACCCTCTCCGCCCAAAACCCATTTGACCCTCCACAAGCTCTCTCTCTTTGTCGCACCCAAGAAACACCCCTCCTTGGTGTCCGCCCGAGGAGTGGCCTCTGGCGCTGCCGCTGTGCAGGAGGCTTCTGATGCTCCGGTACCCAATTCTTGGGCTAATGGCTCGCCGGAGAAGGCTGGATTTGAGGACCCCAAGTGGGTTGCAGGGACATGGGACTTGAATCAGTTCCAGATAAATGGAAATACTGATTGGGATGCTGTGATTGATGCTGGTAAAGCCTCCTTTTCTTCAAGTTTCTTGTGTTGTTTCTGCTAAATTTGTTCTCTGTGATTGATGATTGCCTGGCCTTATTTGGTTCGAGTATTTTGGCTTGTTGGAACTCTGCAAAAATTGTTGCAAAATTGCTTCCCTCAGGCATGCCCAAAATTGTTTATGGCTTCTTTTTAACTTTTCTTGATAATCTTCATGGACGAGAAATGGAAATTTCGTGCCATTTGGTAATGGAATTTTGAGTTTTCTTGTGACTTTGAACATGACTGGTACAAGAAATCGATAGAATGATGCGAAATATGTGCGGTTGTTCTTGTTGGCAGATTTGGAAATACGATCTGGGCAGCTCTTACACCGATGTCGCCAATGAACAGGACGATTGCTTGCGTTACTTTTTAATCAGAACATTGTTAATTGATGTGGCTAACCATGTTTGAATGAGAGTTCTCAGTGCAGTATCTTGTGTAATTTGTATTCATCTGTTATAATAAAGAGGAGAAACCAAGCCTAAACATATGATAAAACAACCAACTCCATGCTATGCTCCCTTTCCTTTTTATATTACAAAGATGCTCTATAAGAAAATCTTTTCTTTAGTGTGTTGGTTGCAGATTTGGTGACTTTGGTGTTAATCTAATAATCTTAAAGGTGGTTTACCATTAACCCTCCAAGAATTTTAATGGGGCAAAATAACACCTTAAAGATAGTGCATTTATTCGTGGTCAAAATCACATTATATGGAATCCCTGCGACAATTTTCTTCAATAGAGGAGGGGCCTGTATGGTAAGACGAAAAACACGTAGTTGATGTGCATACAAATGGCTAGTGCTTTTCTACGTAAGGGTTCAGAATCATCTTTCAAAGTGGATTCCTTTCTGTTTATATTTGGGACGGCCAAGGTTGCCCCAGTTCATTGCACACGATGAAGTGATTGGAGTTCACTACGCAGACTTGGCTGCAATTGAAGTCCTCTTACCAATAGATAAAAACTTAGCAATGGAAAGACAGAGCCAAATTAGTAGCTCAGTTAACTGTCCAAAACTAGAGTAATTTATCTTGGAACGAACTATTACAAGTTTGAATTTGTTATTTCTATAGCCATTTACTTTGTTGAGACCAGACTGGATTTCTGATTAACCTTCATGCCTAATTCTTCCCAGAGGTTAACAGGAGGAAATGTCTTGAAGATAATCCACAATCAACCAGTAGTGACAATCCTGTAGCTTTTTACACATCTATAATACCCTGGTGGGCGTGGGTGAAGCGTTTCCATCTTCCCGAGGCTGAACTTCTCAACGGTTTGCTCAGATTTTTCTTTCAACCCCAGATCTTAATGCGTATATGCTAATGCTTGATGATCGTTGATGTGCAGGGCGTGCTGCGATGTTAGGCTTCTTCTCGGCTTACTTTGTGGATAGCTTGACCGGAGTAGGTCTCGTGGACCAAATGGGCAACTTCTTCTGCAAAACACTCCTATTTGTAGCTGTAGTTGGAGTACTTCTGATCCGAAAGAACGAGGACATAGAAACCCTGAAAAAGCTTCTGGAGGAAACGACGTTTTACGACAAGCAATGGCAAGCAACTTGGCAGGATGAGGCCCCTAGCAGCTCCAACAAGGCCTAGAGCAAATTGCAGGCCTCCGAGCTGCTACTTCTAATCTATCATCACTGCATCTGTATTAACTATCATTATATAGGTCTCTGTTTCTGAAGGAGTGTGATTGAAATTTCTATCCCCAGTTTGTAGCAGCTCCTGGGATCTGATTTATTTGCTTTTGTTATGCATGAAATTATTCCTGATCTTGGGCTACCTTTTGCTGTGAATTCTTCGAACTCTTCTCTAGTTTGAAGATCGAGCTTGCATCTGCAAAAGAGAATCCAATCCAATGGCCAATGTTTTGGAATGATCTTAGATCGAGACATGTATATTTGATTTGACACTCAATCCTCCATTCTATGGTAGTAGGTGAATACCCACAGCAACGGGTGACTTGGGATTTAAGAAATTAGACTATATATATATATATATATATATTTATAGCAAACCAAACACTGATGCTTTATTAATTAGTCTTTTAAGTTACAGAGGTTTCTGTGTTTGTGGCTTAAATGAGTTTCTTTGACAGTGAGAGGTCATTCATTAATGTTACTTTCATGATTGTTGATGAAACTTGGCAGTCTACCTGTAAGTCATAATAAAAATTAAAAATAAGTGTGTAAAATTAATAAAAATAATAAATTCAAACAATTGGCCAAAATTTTGGTGCCAAGAGAGATATGAGCTCAATAGAATGCCGGAATGGCATCTTGGGGCCTTGCTCTATCGTCCCATGATCATGGTAGAATTATAGTCTGGGTAGACTTTATATTATAAATTGCATTTTTTTTTTTCTAGCGGTTTCATAAATCGTCACAAGGGATCACTATTAGTAGCGATAAGCATGAAACTGATGCTAAATGGTTGATGACCATTCCAACGCAATTAGGTTGACCTTTGCCGGCAATTTTTGTAGTTGTCGGTAATTTTACCATCATAAATATAACACCTCACCCTTCAAGTGTGTTACCTACTTAGTAATGCGGGATTTTTTTTTCTTTCATTTTAGTAATTATACTTAGATTCCAAAGTTTTTCAAAATTTCTGTTTTACCCTCTTAACATATGTAATATTCAAAAAATTAAGAATTTTTGAATATTAAAATTTATTGTTTGAATTAATTAAAATTAAATCGAAATGGCCTTAACAATAATTTGGTAAATTATCAAGCCATGGATGAATCCAAGAAAACCTATGAAGAAATAAGGTGCAAGTATAATTTGTTCAAAATGATAAAAATCAATCAGTTTTGCTAAACTAGGGAGTTAATTCGGAGCCCAAAATTCGATTAAATTAGGTAATGTCGAATGCTAGACAACCTAATAACCAGTTCACAAGATCCAATTTCTCAAAAATCGTCAAGTATATTAAAAGTTATTTGAGTTCGAAATTAGTCAAAACACATATCAGGAAAATACAGTAACTTATTTTGGGCAAACATAAAATTTAATCAAAAGTTAGATTAAGACGAACTAAAAGATAAGTGTCGAAGTAGATATAACCAAAAACATAAGGATTCCGATATTGACAGTCGAATAAAAAATAATTGGACACAAAAATTTCTAAATAATAAATTATGAGACACAATGAATAGTTTAGGAAAATGACTTTTGGACTCAAATTTTGATCAAACAGTGTTGAGCTGGACCAAACTATTTTCACGAACCTTACAAATGGCACACTGGAGGACGAAATGATACTTTTAGTGCATATATTCTTAATCTTAACAACGAAGATATGATAAGTAAAAGAAAAAAATAATAATAGGATCAATGATTGACTTGAAATTCATTTGTGACAATCTTCTAAACCTATCAAGTTTCCAAATAATTGAAATCAAAGATTTATTTTAAGCTATCAAGCATAAGATTGATCACAGAATGAAGAAATTGGGGGTAGAAATCAAGCAGGAAAAGCTAAAATGGAATATCACACGCATACACATGTATGACTAAGCTTAGAATATAAACTCTCAACTATAAAAAGTGTTGTAATGTGGCACACTTAATCACCACCACACACTCAAGAGAGGGGTGAATTGGGTGTCTTTAAAAATGCTTGAAACTTTTGAAATTTTGAGAAAAAAATAGAAATATAAAGCAATAAAACAATGGTATGATCAAATAAATGATGCTAGAAGAAGAAACAACAAAAAGTAAATAATCCACAAGATTTAGTGGTTTGGCATCAACCTACATCCATTCCCCCAACAATCTCGTTGGAGATTTTTATGTACTAAAACCTCTTGTCAAAAACCTATAGGCTTTTTAGGCTCAATGCTAAGAATTACAAAGCTTCCTACCAAACAAAATTTGTAGGCCTTCTAGTTTACAAGCTATGCAATATAATAATAAGTTATAATTGAGATAAATCTAAAAGATAACTCTCTTAGTTACAATGAAACTCAATAATACAAATTCAAATGCCCGTCAAGAATTATAAAGATCCACCTTGCCTTTGAATAAAGAAAAATGAGAGCTTGGAACACTTAAAAATTAGAAATAACCACTTGAGAACATGCAATTCATTAGCTTATTCTCTTACAACTTCAATCTCTATTTATAGTTTTTTTGGTTATCCAATGCATTGAATAGTGTTAAAGGGTGACTCAAAATTAGTTGAGTAAGTCGATAGTTGGTGTGACAATTGTCAACCACTGGGTAGAGTCAGTCGACAATTGTTGACTAGTATAATAAGCTTGGTTGTTAAAGACTGCAATTCCAATGACCAAATCCAATATGTTTCTCTACCCTTGTTTATGTCCAACCTTGTAACTATCGAATGTCCTATAATTAGAAACAAAACAAGGATGAATGGCACATGAAGAAGCTATTGTATCCAAAATTCTCTAAATGTTGAACACTGTGATTGAGAGAAAAAAGAGCTATGAGCGCTGGGTTGCTCGGGTAAGAGCTTGTACTCTAAAAAGTTCTAGTAAATCTTGTTAGCATTCTTCTATAATTTTGTAAGTTTTGGTTCAATAATGAGTGGATTAACTACGGAAAGAACCTCCTGTCATGAGTAGGATTCATTTACGAATCTGAACACATACATCTAGTTATCGTGTATATATTCTTCTATTTTCTTTTCTGTATTTTTGTTCTTAGTTTTGTATTCTGTAATTGGTCTTGTTGTTCAACTCCCAGAAGATCTAACAAATAGCTGTTTAGTGCTGTTGATTGCATTTAATGTTTGAAAAACTAGTTGTTTTAATTTGTCAGACAAGAAACTGTTGACATATATGAAATCGATCGACTATTTCTATTGAAACATTTAAAATTTCAAATAAGCTTTTAAATAAACTTTTGACATTTTGAAAAGAAATTGACTTATTCAATCAAACGATCGACAGTTTTGAACACAAAGTCAACATTTTGAGATAAAAATCGACATTATACAATCAAAGTCAACTTAATTTGAACTAAACATATTTGGACCGAGAGCATGCAATTTCCCTGTCGACAAATATGGGAACTGTCAACTATTTTTTGCCAAAGGCCAAAAGAAGTCGACTATTTCCTTAAGAAATTCGATAGTTTTTTAACTTTAAGATAACACATGTTTCAAAGGCATAAAACATTCGACAGATTATTCAAAGAAGTTGACAATTTTGTCTTGATCTTTTAAAAGAAGTTTATGATTTTAAAATAATTTTGTTGAATTATTTATCATACAACAAGATAATTGATTTTAGAATAATATATCATGAATACATATGATGATTATTTAAGATATTGTCATTAAAGAGTTTAACATAAATTTGAAAATATTGAGATAAGAATAATTTTTCATTTTCAAGTATATATATTTATACATTTTGAAAATCCAAACGATATTGAAATATTTTCCATAAACAAAACACAATAAAGCTTTTCATCATCAAAAATAATATAAAAAACATAATAACAAAAAGTCTATTTTTTTTCCTGAACTTTGAATCACTAAAAAAGAATAGACAAGCAAGAGAATGAGAATGAGAGAGATCTGGAGATTTTTGGTGGCCAAGTAAAGGGTTTAGCAACCTTCTAGTCTTTCCAACGATAAAAAGAGGATAACAGTGGTTGTTGAAGCTTCAAGAGGCTTCAATATGAAGAATGGTAATGGTACTGATGATGGGAAATGGTCAAAATACTTGCCGACACTGAGAGATAGTGTGTTAGATAAGAAGATAGCACAAGTGAAATTCTTCAAAAGTTTACAACTTTGCTACGTGACACTTATATCCCAAACTCCCAAGTTATTGTAAATATACCTGATATTTTTAAGAAATTATACATCTACCCTCTATTTTTGTTCAAACTTCATTCGTACCTTAAAGATATTTGTTATTGCAATTATGCCCATTTATATTGCATAAATTTTACTTTTGACAAGGGTTGGATTGGTTAGGAAAAAGATAATTAGCATTTCACTCTAAACCAAGGGTCGTAGATCCACTTGTCGGCCATAAATGGTGATCATTACCTGGTTAGTCATAATAGGTGTTGTACAATAATGCATATCAAGTTTATTGTTTATGTGCATGAGAAAATTATTTTAGAGATGTCACTGAGTAGTTCATCACCTAATCAACATATTATCATGAGTCAACAGGTGATTTGAGCACATCATAAGAAAATGAGAAAGTGATTGGATAAAAAGAGAACGTGCTAGATCAAGATTCATGTTTACGATCTTAATATTAGTTGAGGGGGCTAACATGTAATTAAGTCAAATAGGCACATGCTTAATCTAGACATATATTTTGATAAATTACAATGGACAATAATACAATAATTAACAAGACACATAAAGTAAATTAATTTTTTTTTTAAAAAAAATCACTCATCCTAATTCGCTAATCGATAGCAAATCCTCTTTCTCAATTTGTGTGTAACCTCGAACGATATGTCCAAAATGTTTTTTAACCTTACCCACCTGACATGTGCCTCTTGTTCAAAAAAATAATTATAAATTTTTTGAAATTTTTTTAATTTTTCTCTTTTTTCTTTTTTTTCTCTGGCATGAGAGAATCACTCGCAAGGCTACGATCATGTGTTTCCGTCGTCTTCGATGATTGGTTTGCTCAGGGCCGGCCCAACCTAGGGCCCCCAATAATTTGGGGCCCCCAAAAAATACAACACCCCCACCCCTTTTAGGGCCACAAAAAATACAGCACCTCTCCAAAAAAAATACAGCAGCCATTTAAGAGAATAAAGCAACCCTTCCCACCCCAAAAAAAAATTGGCCCCACTCCCCCTTCCGAAAAAGAAAAAAAAAATTGGAGCCTCCTAAAAATACAAATACAGCATTCCATCCTCCCCAACAAAATTTATTTTCGCTAAGGCCCCCACGGGACCTTGGGCTGGCCCTGGGTTTGCTACTGGCGACCCCACTGCTAGCTCCTTCCTCTGTTTTTCTTCTATTTTATTCTCTCTTTTTCTTGCTTTCCTTCCTTGCTTTTTGTTTTTTCTTGTTGGAATCAGTTACCCAGCAAGCCAAGCTTCGTCGGGCTGGTTCGTTTTTGGACAACCCATAACATGTTTCCGGCAAGCTTGTATCTACCTTTCAAATCTCCCCGAAAATCATTCTAAATTCTTCCATTCTCTTCCCCACACTTTCAAGAGCGAAAACCCTCTACTCACAGTCTTCAAATCGATCCATAGATGGCTCAATTGTGTCTTTCTTCTTGGACAAATCCTCGTCCTTAATTTTTATAAGCGAACCCAATTGACTAATCCACCTGGAACCATCAAATGGGAGTTTCTTGTCTACTAATGTCTCCTAGCAGTGCCGTACCTGAGATTTGGGGGCCCTAAGGCGAAATGCAAAAATGAGCCCCCGAATCATAGAGTACATTTAAATTTTATTTTTTTTATGATAAAATATAAAATAAATAAATAAATATTTACACCATATCAAAGAATAAAATTGAAAATTTTCTAAATTATCAATTAAAAACTACTCTCCTTGCAGTTTTGGAGGCAAAAATATCAATCAAGTTTACATAATCAAGTTGTTCGAGCATTTTTTTCTCAATAGACAACATAGCCAATCCATTCAATCTATCTTGTGACATAGTTGAGCGGAGATAAGTCTTGATCAACTTCAACTTGGAGAAACTTCTTTCTGCAAATGCAACTGTAACTGGTATAGTTAACAAAATTCTGTAGGCTACACAAGCATTTGGGAAACACCCATCCATTCTCTTCAAATAGTTCACCACATCAATTGCTTTTTTTGTTTCTTTAGGTAAAGAGTATTTCAAGATTGTCTACTCCAAAAACAAATCATCTCCATCAATATCAAAATGACCATTATGCGTTAAGGATTTTTCAAGATTCTTACAAGACCCCAATAAAGTATCATCATCAACACACTTCAACCTCTCCAAATTAAACAGAAATCCAAATGTTTCCTCATATTTTTTAAATTGTTCAAATCTAGTTTGAAATGAAAAACGAGCTCGATCAATTATGAAGAGGAAATAATTTACTCTAAAAGAATTTTCTGCTGATTGTGTTATCTCATCACTGCCATCCTCATCAAACTGTTCTTTCTTCGAATCATGCATTTTTCTCAAAATACAGCTTCAACTCCCATTTCATTTGCTATTTGTTTCGCTTCAACCATGGTCTTATCAAATCCAGATTCTCTGTAGTCATCAAGAAACAAAAGAAGTCCTTCTAAAAGACTGATAGCAACATCAATATCCATATTTTCAGCTTGAAAAAATTTACTTACAGTGTTGATTGCATGCAATAACTTTTACCAAATTACCATGCCAAGCAAGAACTCAAAATTCTGAAGTTCATATGTTGCTAAGGACTCAGCTTCGCTCTTTGTTTTAGGATCTTCACTAGTATCTACCAAGTCAAATAAAGCATCTATTATTTGTACAGTTTGCTCTTTTATAGGCCTAACACTTTCAACATGACTTTCCCAACGTGTTTGTGACAATGGCTTAAGTGTAAGACCTTTCACATGATCTTTGAAAATTTTCCATCGCTTGGTAGATGAAGAAAACAATATATAGATGCGTTGTATCACTCCAATAAATGACATAGCTTTAGGACAACAATTTGCCATATCACATAAAGTCAAATTAAGACTATGACAACCACATGGAGTATAAAAAGCCCTTGGATTTATTTCAAGTAATCTTGTCTGTACACCTTTATGCTTCCCTTTCATATTAGACCCATTGTCATACCCCTGACCTCTTATATCATCAATGTCCAGCTCAAGATTGGTCAACATGTTTTTAAGCTCAGTAAAAAGTCCAAGCCCTGATGTATCATCAACCTTCAAAAATTCTACCCAATATTCTTCTACTATTACAGAGTTTGCTGAATAATCCACACATCGTATTACAAGAGACATTTGCTCCTCATGACTAGCATCTGGCGTACAATCTAATATGACTGAAAAATATTTTGCTTGTTTAACTTTTCTAAGAATTGAACTTTTTACCTCGTTTGTCAACATTTGTATCAATTCATTTTGAATTTTAGAGCCCAAATATGTATAATGAGTCTCATGTGCTTGAATACATCGAATGTGCTCTTTCATAATCGGATCAAACTCAGCAATCATTTCAATCATTTGCAAAAAAAGACCATTGTTTTCCACATAAAGCTTCTCACAATCTCCTCGAAATGCCAAGTTATTTTTTTCCAATCTTTGCACAACAGCTATTATCCTCTTTAACACTTGTCTCTAGTGTTCTCTTTCTTTATTGATTTCAATCTGCACACTTTGATCAATTGTTTTATTTTTATTCAGTCTTGTTTCTAATTCAATCCAACTAGTCATGCAATATATATGCTCCTTACTTGCTTCATGATTTTTAAGACCCCAACCCATATTATGCCAATCTCTGTATCCTTCATTTCCCAACGGACCAATTTTACTCATTATTTTTTGAGTCTTGAACAACTTACAGCAAAAGCAAAAAACCTTGTCCAAAAGAACTGAATATACTAGCCATCTCCTATCATTTGTTTCTCCATTGAGCAATACTCGCTTATATTGTGATAATTCAAAATGCCTACCACTACTATCTTTAGGAAACAAAACTCCATCAATTCTTTTTGGACCCTTCTCTACTAGCAAATCTCTCACATTTTGGTCAATTTTATCCCAACACCCTGGATCATAAAAATTAATCAATGAATCTTTATGTTGAATATTGTCTTCTTCTTTCTCGTTTAATTCATTGACATCAACGTGATCATCTTTGTCTTCATTCAATTCATCAACTAAGTCTCCTTGTTCATTAACATTATCATTCCAAGTTTCTTATTCCTCTACTGAAGTTTCACCCAAGTTTTCAACTATTTCTTCTCCCTGTGTTATTT
Source organism: Diospyros lotus (assembly GCF_014633365.1). NCBI lineage: Eukaryota > Viridiplantae > Streptophyta > Magnoliopsida > Ericales > Ebenaceae > Diospyros > Diospyros lotus. The sequence goes on along the minus strand of NC_068349.1, from coordinate 10,170,653 downwards.
TGCTGCTATTAAAGTATTTAAATATATCACCGGCTTGATGTTGAACTAATGCTTCTTCCCTTTGTTTCCTTTTTCTTTTTTGAGCTCCAGACATATGTTTAGGAGGCATGATTTGTGACTATTGCCTACACCTAACAAAAGTCAAAAGGAAAAAAATATGATGACATTACAGATTACATGACACACTTAAGTAATAATAATGTTAAACTTAATTTTTATCTAGACTTGTAATAATAAGAAGAAGAATAAAATGAACAAGGCATCTCTATACTCTAATTACAATTTCTAAAAATAAAACAATTATCACGTATATAAATAAAATGAGACATCAATAAAATTAAATTTTCTTTTGCCAGATTTAGCCAACATCAATAAAGCCAACATCAATAAAATAGACATATAAAGCCAACATCAATAAAATAGACATATGCAACCTATCAAATAATCCAAATCTCCCAACTTATCACAAACTAAACAAAATGAAAATGATTTGTGAACGAGAAACTAATCGGTTGAAGCTAAGCACTAGTAGATCTGGATTTTGGAGAAGCAGATCAGCTTCAAGGACCAAATCTGAGGCAGCAAGATCTCAGATCTGGAGGCTAGAGGCTGGAGTGACTGAGTGAGGCTGAGACTGAGAGCGAGGCAAAGAGGCACCGCCGCACCGGTGACCAGCCACGAGGGCGAGCGACCGCCGACCAAGCAGAGCAAGAGGCGAGAAAGCGAGGGTGAAGGGCGACGATCCGACTTCCGACGCCAGTGAGCAGTAAAAGGAGAGAGAGGCAGTAAGAGGCAAGAGCGAATGCGAGCTACCTGGAGCGACTGAGAGAGAGCAAGGCAGCGAGCCACCGGTGACCGGCCACGAGGGCGAGCGACCGCCGATCGAGCAGCAAGAGGCGAGAAAGCTAAGGCAAAGGGAGACGATCCGACGGAGCAGCGAAAGAAGAGAAAGGCGAGAGCAAAGGTGAGCCACCGACCGACGGCGAGGGCAAGCCGGCGAAGGCGAGGCGCGATGATGACGATGACGGAGGGAGTTACAGAGCGACGGAGCGAGAGACTGCAGCGAAAACGAGAGCGAGAGAGGAAGAAGGGCGAACGCAGAGTGAGAGGGGGAGGAGGTAAACCGTGGCGGCTGGGCTGGGCAGTTGGGCCCTTAGCAAAAAGAGGGGTTCCAATTTTTGGGCCCCCAAATACATAAATTTTCATGGGCCCTGAGGCAATTGCCTCACGGGCCTCATGAAAGGTCCGGCCCTGTCTCCTAGGCATCATGGCCTATGCCTGTGACCATGCAGGCCGTCCCGTTGCCGAAAATGGAAGGGAAGGGAACCCCAGCGCCTACAGTGTTGAAGACAGGTTACTATACCATTCACGCTACAGATTTCAGGTAATTTCAATTTTTCCTTCCTCTTTTATTTAATTCTAGTTAGGCCCTACTTCTTAACTCCTTAACTTATGAAAATTTCACAAAAGCCCAATCTCCTCTAGGTTCTTCTTTTCAGCCTAATTTTTAGAGAAAAGTTCGCTCGCACCCAACGATCTTTTGAAAATTATCAAAAATACCCCAAGATGGTAATTAAAATTACTAAAAAGCCCTCGTACCATTTTTCTATTAGGAAAAATCACATCTTTTCTCAAATTTTGTTAAAAATGTTAGGCATTATAGTAAATCTACTTTAGTGACAATAAAAATATTACATTTTTATTTGTGAAAATTTTCTTTAAACATCACAAATAGTTAAACAATAAAACAACCAAAACACGTCGTTTGGATTGAGTTCAATTAACATATGTCATTTTGAAAAATAGTCAAGCTCTTATTCTTCAATTCCCAAGCTAAGTTCCCTTCTCAATTTGGTCAAGACATATTGTCATCCTCTCTCTTTTCTTCCATGGTGAAAACTCGCGTCAATCATCAATCATAAGTATAATGTATTTATATATATTAGACCACAAAATAATTGATTAACACATATTAGGTAAAGGCACAACAAAAAATCCTTTCCAAATGACTGTGACATTACACTTATAATGTTTAAAGATCAAATCGAAGAATTTTGTCAGAGAGATGTTGAATGAGAAAAATTATTTGAGGAATTTTGGGAAAAGTCATAGCTAGGTTAAGGAATTTTTTAGTTTATATGTTTGGAAATTTGTGTGAAATGGCTGAATGGCAAATCACAAGCTTAGGTTTAGTTTTAATTTTAGTTTTGAGTTTTGAATTTATTTTTAATTTTTTGTTTTGGTAATCTATTTTTAGAAAACAAAAAATTAGAAAATACATTCTATTTAGAATTTTAAGAATAATTTTTTATGATATTTTATTGAATAAATTTGATTATTTGTCTAGATCCTAATTGTTTGGAGCCACTGTTGATTCATATTCACATACACAAATCGTCGTTATCAACCCACAACCCTAATTGTTCTGTGTTGTCAGTTCTTTGCAACATGAATTTTTTTTTTTTTCTCTTTGTATATGTATATATGATTATTTGAATCTTCTCTATATCTCTTTATGTATACATAGACATAATATATACATATATATATTCTAGACAACGCAACTGGAAGCCATGGCTGCTAACGGCGAAAGCCTCGTGCGAAAGCTTCGACAGCCACGGCCTCCTCTCGTCGCCAATTGCTCACTTGTTGTCTTCAATTGCTATACAAACCCTGATCATTTTTTGGGTCATTTCTTGATGTTTTGTCATTCTTTTTTCTTTTTTCTTTTTCTTTTTTCTTTTGTGACAACGATGGCAACAAGGTGGACAACAACGACTGGGCACAATGATGGCAGTTGTGGGTGGTAGTCGATGAAGTCAATAGCAGTGACGGCGACGATGACGACGATGGCAACTATCATGAGCTCGACCACCAACAACGGCATCTGTGACTGGCAATGACAGTGACGATGACCGGTGGAGAATGAGAGGAGTGAAGGAGCAATGGCGGCAGCGATGGAGGTTTGGAGAATAAGAAATCCTAGCCTCTAGTTCACCATTCGTTTTTCACGTTTTTAACTTTTGGCTTTGTTTTTGCTTTTTTTTACAAAACGTTTTCTTATTTTTGAAAATAGTAAAGTAAACGTGTTTTTACTATTTTATAAAACTAAAAATTAAAAATAGCCTAAAAAAAAAAAGAACACCTTAATTTTTTGTCATAAATATGAGGTAAAATCATATGTCAGGGCATTGTTTATTTATATGACTGGAAATTTGAATCTCTAAGTTATGTCATGCGGCTCCTTGGACAAGATTAATTCCATAGTAGATACCTCCAAAAACAAAAAATCCTTTGCCTTGGGCCGGGGAGGGGCAGAGTTTTTGTCCTTAATCATATCTTTTTTTGGAATACGCCCCATCACTGGCGTCTCTAACCACCCTGCCCCAAGAACTATACTAGAGAGGTAAATCAAGATGTGCCTCGTCGTGGCTCGATTCCTCGACGAACTACGGGTCTAGAGAGCAACACCACAGAGTAGTCTTTTGTGGGATCTTTCTTCGCCAAACTAGCTATATATGCCCTGGGGGCATTCTTAATCATATCTTACTCTTACCTAACTTGCTAATTACTGGACATGCACGTCATTTTATCGAGAAAAAAAAAAACTCATGAATGATTGTTCAGTTCAGATACTTATGCATAGGGTTAGATTTGTGTAATTGAAATCTTGCATTTTGTATATATTAGGGAAAAAGGTACATCTTAATTAGCTAGCATCTAGTCATTTTATAGCTTTCTTGACGTGGTCATCAGATAGTCATAGGTTGGCATCTCTCCCTTTTCTCTTAAAATACTGTCTTTAAAGATCAACCAAAGAAGCCCCTTTTTTTTGGTCAATGATAAAACAATCTCAACCAGTACAAAAATTTAGTTTGTATCAGAAGGAAAAACATATGGAATTAGCTAATGAATGAACAAGAGCATATATAGCATGAGCAAAAGAAAGCAAAAGCATTGGTCTGACTGAAATGAATGTTGGACTTAGTGTAATTTATCTACTACCCCAAAATTAATTATTAAAGGTACCCAAAACTTTTAAGAATAATTAATACTCCTTGCATTTTCCTAATTAATAATAATTATTTGCTCATCTGTAAAGAGTCACTGACTGACAGCTTTCTTGCAAGTTTAATCTTGATATATACAACTTCAATTCCTATAACCAATATATAGATTAATTACTATTAGGAGGGATAATCAATTTAAAAAATTTGATTAAGTTTTTAAATGCATCAAAATATAAATGAGATGAACACAAAACTACCTTAACTTAGACTTACAATATATTTATTTGTGCATGTATGTATGTAACATATTTATTTTTACCTTTCATTGACTCATCGCAATTGATTGTGTGACTTAATTATATGCATGTACATGCTACACGCTATTCCCGCATCACTCTTTATAGGCCAAGTTCAATCCAATGGACCGACCCAATCTCTCGAAACCCAGAATAGCGCAGGCGACCTCATCAAATAAAGCCCATAAACCATCAAAATTTGAATCTCATAAAGCAAGCATTCCGCGAGCTCCCGATAAAACCCCTAGCGAGATCTCAACGGTTGTCTGACGAGCTCGCTGCAGAACTCTCAATTCGCTAGATCGCCCAGGTCGCTGGCCTAAAACCGCCGGCTCGCATAAGTGGTAAAGCTGCTGAGAAGTCAGAGGTAGGGACTATTCACTTTAACTGCAACAGCCCATGCTCCTCGTAATGAGGATCTCACTCCCGATTTTGTGTGGACGATAAGAGTTGTTTGTCCCCCATTATGTAATCATTGTATTTTTATATGTTATCTAAATTGTAAAGACCCCTCAGTATAAATAAGAAACAGAAATATCATGAGGGACAGAGAGAATAATCAGACACCGCCATTCTGAAAAAATAATCAAAGTGCGGTCATGGAGTAGGCATCGTTCTGGGTGAACCACGAAAAAATCTTGGTGTTGACTCACGTCTAAAATCTTTGTATTCTTCTTCTTGACATTATGAACTTACTCACTACGGCTCAAAACGAATCAGAGTCAGCTAAAATTGAACACAATACATATACATGAAAAATTGAATTATAGGTTAAGCTTGATGAAGAGATGTTGGCTCTTCTTGTTAGAGAGGAACCTAAAACCTGGATTTATGGGATGGTTGAAACACATGTAAAAAATTTAGCACAAAATGATGTATTTTTTTTTTTTTGTTTGTTTGAATTATTAGTTCGTAAACTTTCTTATACAAAAATTGTCTCATTTTTTTATATTAATTAATTGATAAATAATATTTTCACAGTAGTACTCTTCTTATGCTTGTTAATAATTTCATGACACCAAAACATATATGATGGTTTCCCAACATCTTCTCCCTGGAGAAAAGTCTTCCATCACAATACCCAATAACTCTACTAACCCTAGATCACGGCTCGTGTGCTTATCTTCGGCTGATTTTTTCGTTCTCTCATTTTTTTCTTGTAATGGTGTGTTTGATAGTATTTAGTTAAAAAAATATATATTTTTTAATTTGTATAAAAAATAAAAATCACCTTTCATAGATAAAATTTTTCATTGAAAAGAGGACAAATGATGTTTTAATGGTTGTTTTATGGAATTCAACTCCATAAAAAATGTAGTATGTGAAATAACAAAGATGAAATTCAATTTCTTAAATGGGACATTTTTCATAAAATTTTCATACTATCAAACACACTCTAAGTGATTAATGCATCCCTCAAATTCCTAAAGCCCTCTTTCCCTCCATCTATATCCAACTTGATCTGTCACTCTCCCCATTCCCTACCCACAAGCCCTCTCCCTTTTTTTTTTTTTTTTTTTTTTTGCTACCAATAAAACATTATGGATAGAATCATGTTAAAAACATACAACATGACCTAAGTTGTCAATACAAGGAGAGTCCTAAACCAACAAAAACCTAAGAAAGCACAAGCCTCCGGTCAACAAACAACTAAATAAGCTCTAGCAACTACAAATATATGATCTACGAAGGGATTCTTAGATTGATAGGAAAGCACATACATCATCTTATGGTAAAGAGGCTAACTGAATTAGCTTTTACCTCTCTAAAAAGGTAAGGGAATGACCCGAAAAAGTCACAGCCTGCACGTAGACAAAAGGCAAGCTTGCCAATTCTAAAAACCCAAAATGCAAGCGGCGCCAAGATATAAAATACACAAGAAATAGCATAAGATCAAAGTTGAAACACTAGTACTTAATGGAACTAAGACACAACAATAAACTGCAAATCCACAAAAAAAATTAGGCTCAACCAAGAAATAACAAAACCCAACCATATGTAGCCAAATATCCAAGCTTTAGCATTGCAAAATCCTCTTCATCATCGTCATCCCTTGGTCACATCTCAAGCATGAACTAGAGAGAACAGATCTTGGCAACAGTGAGCATCCTTTTCAAAAGCAAAGATGAAGAGGAAAGATACACATCCTCTTTCTAGGTTCCTAGATTTGATTTAACACCTACAAACGGATTTGAGTTTCAAATTGAATGCACAATAGCAAAATGAAGAAGAGAGAACAGGGGAGATGGGTGATAGGGGAAACAAAGAAAAGGGGTTTTCAGCAAGAAGGAAAATGGGGTTCTAGGGTTTAGAACAGAAAAGGGGGTTTGGGAGAAGAAAAACTAGGGGGAGGAAGGGAATGATGAAAGGGTGGATGCGAACGGAGGAGAGGTCAACAAAGAGTTGATTGGAGCGCGTTGGTGGCTGCTGAAACCTAAGGTTTCTCCTATGGCTAGAGAGAGAAGAAACTCTTAGCAACCAATACTCAATCGTGAGCATCTCATAAAGTATGCTCGCTACTTCCCCCTTGTTTAACCTAGATTGCCCAGACTCTTTTTTCCGTACTTGTTTCTGCTCATGGTTAAACCCTGCTTGGATTGATCAAAGGCTCCTCCATTTTTAAGTTGATCATTGAAAAGTCGTGATTTTGATCATTTTCATGGAGATGCCATTGTTTTTCCGAACTTGGAACCTCAAGAAGAGTCAATAAAGTTTTAGACAGCTCAACAAGGGCATATGAAGGCCAAAGCGTATCATGTACCTTTTGTATTTGTCTTCTGCTCATGGTTAAACCCTTCTTGGAATGATCAAAGGCTCCTCTATTTTTAAGTTGATCGTTGAAAAGCCGTGATCTTGATCATTTTCATGGAGATGCCATTGTTTTTCTGGCCTTGGAACCTCAAGAAGAGTCAATAAAGTTTTTGACAGCTCAACAAGGGCATATGGAGGCCAAAGCGTATCAGGTACCTTTTGTATTTGTCTTGTGTCTCCCATGCTAGTACTCTTGATGATGTTTTGCCTTGTTCTCAATAGATTTTGAGGAAGCATAGCAGTAGGTCATCTTGTATCTCTACGGACTATGGCCCGTTGGGGTTAGTGGCCTAGTCCTTTTTGGGTTTCTTAAGCTACATCATTCCAAACCTTATTTGTTCCTTACTTGTTCGTTTTCTCTACTTGCTCCTCCCCAATCCATCCATGGTAGGGGGCCATTTGGATGCTTGTTCCATAGTTGATGTTCTTTTGATTGGAGACACAACATTTATCTCTTTTGTTAAGTTTGTCCCCTACGGTGCCTACTCCCATAGGGTTGTGTTTGTAAGGCTTCGGCCATATATGAACCATTATTCAACCAAGAAAAATAAAAATCATGACAGTAGTATGCTAATTTTAATCTTCAAATCAGAAAAATAAAAAAGAAAAGAAAAGAAGAAATAGGACAATTTGCTACAAGACTTTACACTAATTAAGGGCAAAAAATTTGTTGGCACCAGAACCCATTTATCTGGAAAATAAAAAATAAAAAAAGCTGCTTTGTTTTAGTTGTTTTTGTCACAATTACAGTAATCTATTTGAAGTAAATCTATTAGATATCAGGCTTAGTTTGTGGGATCGCAGATGAGTTTGGATGAATCCCACCATCCCCACCAGCCTGAACTTCTTCTTCTGCCCAATACGTAGAATGAACCCCATAGAGCACATAGAACAAAGTTATGAAGCACGACCATATCCCAAACCTCTGGAACGCCAGCCTCTTGAGCGTTGTCATGAGAAAAACGCTCAGGAAGATGGATATGGCCGCCGGCCACGGCATCATTGGCACCGACCAGGCCGCGGAGTGGCGGCGGCCGTATGTCACCCTGCACTGGAAGAAGGTGGTGGTGGCGATCATGCAGCCGCCGAACACCGGCAGGCTCCACCAGTACTGTTGCCGCCGGAGCAGCTTCCACGACAGGGAGAAGCCGATGGAGGCGGCGGACAGGAGGAGGAGGAAGAGGAGAGTGTGGAGCGGCGGGTTGTTTCCGGCGATGACGTAGCGGCTGTAGATGAGAGCGTTGGCCACCAGGTAGAAGACAAGCAGCGTGCCGATGGAGACCATCTCTACTACTATATCTAGGTCTGTAAAGAGTCCGATTGATGCTGTGCAAATCCCTGCATTAATATTGGTATTATGAATTGGGTCACAATTAATATATATTCACAAAGCAATTATTGATCCAACCTGTAAGAATATTGAAACAATATTTTCAAAGTTGTATGCTCACAGATTCTCTATAGAAAATACCAAGACGCCCATCATCCAATGGAGCTGTGACATTTTTACAATTATAAGAATTTTTTTTTCCTTTGGTGCATGGGTGTTTATTTTCTCGATGTATGATCATTAATTAATAAGTTCTATTATATATATATATACGTATGTATGTATGATAAGTTATATCATTACCCATATCTATTGGAATATTTTCAAAATTAATAAAACACTTTCCCAAAAGTGACTACCTTTATTAATGAAAAAATATGATTCGTTATTAAAATAACTATTCACTGCTAAAGGCCTACTTATTTGAATAGTCACAATTATTTGGAATTTTGAATAGTCACAAATAATCACAATTCTTATAATTAATTTGATAACTATTCCAATACTCAAAACATTTCCACCAAAATGTATCATAATAATTAACTACTCATCAAGGAGTTTGTTATATTAGTAACTATTCCAATAATCAAACATTTCCATTAAAATGTATCATAATAATAATTAACCACTCAAAGAGTCAGTTATATTAGTAACTATATATTCCATTAATAATCAAACATATATTTCCATCAAAATGTATCATAGTTGGTAATTGACTAATCAAGAGTTAGTTATATAGGAAACTATTTCAGTAGTCATGCCTTTTAATGTGTTAAGGTTGGTAATTTTTTTTGATAAAAAGATATGAGCAACTTTATAAATAGAGTTGTTATTTGGTTTTACAGCTTGCTTATTACAAAACCAATCTCTAATTTGATAGTTTCCTGTTACTAGTAATTACTCAGAAATTTGAATACTTTTTCTGCTGAACGCATTTAAATATTGGTTTATTGTAGTGCTCTTGAAATGCTGCATCAATAACCCAGCAAAAAAAATAGAAAAAAAGAAATGCTGCACCAATGCACTGATCTTGAATATACAGATGCATGGAAAGTAGGAAGGTATTGCTAAGATCAATGGAAATGTAAAGCTAGACATGTCCTCTTCTGAAAGCTTTAGAAAATATTTTTTTAATTTTATAATAAAAGATGTCTTAACATTTATGTTCTAAAAAATCATAATATTCATTTTTAGAAAATTTTAAAAATATATATAAAAATTATATTTATTAATTCATAGTGTAAAGTTGAAAAAATTAAAATTTATTTTCTAGTGGGAGATTCAGTTATTCAATAAAAAATTAAAATTTAAAAACACAAATTATTTTTTCCGACCAAACATGCCGACGACCTAAAAAAGGAAAAAAAAAATAAAATAAAAGGTTTTGTTCTGTATGGGCTATAAATGCAGATGAATACTGAGTAGTGTTTGATTATGTTCACTCCATTAACAAAAGAGCAAAATTTATATTAAGACATAAGCCTATCCCAAAGTTTAGTTTGTGGGCGCATTTTGTTTGGCATGACTGCGAAGCCCATTAATTACTCCTTTAAGGTGTAGGGTATGGGATTAAAGTTTGCTATATATGTTAATAGAAAATATTTAGATGAGTAGTCAGTAAGTTTACCCAAGAAAAGCGTGGCATTGAGAGGGGTGCCAGTTGAATGGTGGACTTTGGCCAAACAGGAAGGCACTAGCCTGGCCCTTCCAATAACACAAAGATACCTAGCTTGGCCAAGCATGGCAACCAGCAGAGACGCCACAATCCCAAGGCTTGCCCCAGCTCCCACCACATTGCCTGCCCACTTCCAACCCATCGTCTGGAATGCCATGGAGAATGATGCCTTGTCCGATATCTGCAATATTACTAAGCATTAATTTGATCAAGGATACAATACATCTATGTGTGTGTGTGTGTGTGTGTGTGTGTGTAAAAGAAAAGCTGTTTGAAGGAACCAATTAATGGAAGTCAGATTACTATGTATATACTCACCTGGTTATAAGGAACCATCACACACAGTGACAAAGCCATGAGGCAATAAAACCCGGAAACAATCACAACAGAGCCCACAATCCCAATTGGGAGGCTCCTAGAAGGGTTTTGAATCTCTTCTGCCATGGTTGAAACTGAGTCGTAGCCAATATAGCTGAAGTAAACCTTGGCTGCTCCTTTAAGCACCCCCTTCACACCATAAGGAGCAATTCCTCCTGGCTTTACCATGTTCTTCGTACTGCCATTTCTAAATCCAGCAACGATGATAAACGCGAAGAAAACCACATGAAACAGTGTCATTATCAGGTTCAACCGGGAGCTTTCCTTGGTACTGCAATAATCCCACAAACAATATCACCCATTACTAAAGCAAATGCAATTGCTTAATTATTATTGCTTTATACATATATGCTACGTATTCCAAAGTTGGATAAACTATATGTAAGATTTTCAAATAACAATGGATCTTATTTCCTTTAAGGTTATGAGATAATACCAAATTCCATTGAGAATATGGGATAGAAATAGATATTTGTGACTTCATTCAACAAGCATTGCCTGCTTATAAATAAGTCTCCTAATTTAGTTCTTAATTTATGTGTGTAAGTAGTTAGATCATCGTGGTTGTATATCCAAAATGTTCAATTTCTAAAGTGTTTGTCCCACAACTAAATAAGTAAAACCCTCTAACATATATGTGTGACTAGTTATTTGAAGTATTGATAAGGATGGCTAATTTAATTTTTAATTTTGTCTGCTTAAAACCTGTGTTGTTTGAAAGAGTTTATAGTTTTTACGTAAAAAAATTACAAATTGAGTGATTTTTTCTCATTATTATGTGACCATAGATGTAGATATTGAGGTCAAACTACGTTAAATTTTTATATTTTTTTATTTTTTGTAATTATTGTGGATCTTAATGTTATGTAAATAAAATTTCTATATAAAATGGTGTAATTTATTAGCATTTATACATATAAAATACTGCCATAATGACATATGATGGTGATAGTTTTTTTCAATTACAAGTCACTTTGGTAGATGTTCATAATACCTAATGCTTAGCAAACCACATCGTTTTGTATAAAATTTCTTGAGTATGATTAAGTTTGTAGTCTTGTTGACCATTTAATTATCAAAAAAATTAACTTCAAAAAGAAATACAAATTAACAACTGATCCCAATCCATAACCGATGATATATATATCCAAAAAGTTGAAGGCAAGAAATTAAGAGTTCAAAACCTTGGATTTGTGAAGCAGCAGGCACAGCACATACTTAAACAAAGAAAGGGCACAAATTGGAACTTAAAACAGAAGATTACTATAAAAACCAAAGTAGAAGTAAGGCAGTAACTAATGAAGAGTTTATTAATTAAACCTGTGACAAAGAAAGAGAGTGAGAAGAGCAATAAGAGCCACAGCTGGGAAATCCAACATGTTGTAACCCTTGGGGAACCCATTAACTTCAACTCTCCATGAGTTTGGATCATTCACTCCAAAGGCACAGCTTAGATACTCTGTGAAGCTCCTTGCTACCGCTGCATTGGACAATACATACTCCATCAGTATGTTTGCCCCAGCAAAATAACCCACAAATTCTCCTGCACCAATTCAAAGGAAAACTCAGCCAAACGTTAATTATTATATATATATATATATCCACAATCATTTGTTGCATTATAAGATACAGGATTGCTCATTCCAAATATGCTTTTTGACCTGTTTAGGTGACTCAATCATTAGAGTTGTGAATAATTTGTGCTAAGATAATTGGATTAGATAAATGACCGTCTTTTTCCAAGATGTATTATGAGGGGTGTTTGGAAAACTCTTTAGATGAGAATTAGCAATATATTCTATGTAATCATATTTATCTCACCACTAACTTAATTAGATGTTTAGTGATATGCAATTCGAACTCGGATTTTTTTTTTAAATTAAAAATGAAGCAAGACCAACTCATAAGGGAAAGTACACCGAGAAAAACTGAGGCAAAATCGAATTGCTTGGATTATATGTATATGTTATATGTTTCATGTTTTTCCAATTTACATAAAATCAAGAAGCTAAAAGGAATTCAAGAGCTTCATTTTTCGTACCAAAAGTGACTCTAAGATAGCTAAAGGCACCTCCAGCAACTGGGATCTCAGTGGAGAATTCAGTATAGCACAAGGAAGAAAACAGTGCAGATACACCGGCAAGGATGTATGATATGAACACCGAGGGGCCGGATTCCTGGTGAGCCACCAGGCCAGTGACGGCGAAAACTCCGACGCCGAGCATTCCTCCCATGCCAAGAGCCACCAGATCGTACCACTTGAGCTTCCTCTTCATTTCTGCACCAGACCTCAGCCTCACTTGGTTGAGCTCCTGTTCTGGTGTCCATGTGGCCAGCATTCTCTGCCTCAGCCTGTGAGGTGTTTGGGAGAGATTGTTAATGATGTTTCTGGCGATGTGGATGCTGTTGCTTGGTGCTGTGGCTTCAATGGTTGCCATCTCTCTGGTGGCTGGCTCTCAGTGAGTATTTTGGCTTCCATATAAGAAGGGCTAAGACGAAGACTTTATTATACTTACTTTTACTATTTAAAAATTATATTAAAATACCTTTGAGGTTATATTTTTGTTACATGAGATTTAGCTGAAATTTTATAAAATTATATAAATTTTTTAACAATTTTTTAATTGAACAAAGTTTAGTATGATTTTAAAATGTAAAAAATTAATACAGGTTATTATAATTATTTAAAAATTTGGATTAATACATTGATGGAGACGACACATTACTAGGAGCTTTTCTCCCAAAAGGGCGATGGGTGACCCGAAGCGCTGAAGGTACCTTCTTGTCCCTTGTGTGGCTCCACAAAATGACAATAATGCCCTCTCTCTCTCTCTCTCTCTCCCCCTCCTTTTTTGAGAGGTCCAAGGGCTCCAAAGAGGTTCTTCTCTGTGGGGAGAAGCATGCGAAAAAAGGTGAAAGAAGGGCCAAGCAAATTAGGTTAATAACCAGTAAGAGGAATCACAAGGACTTTGACCTATCCTTTGGGGAATTCTCCATCTGATCAAACTTTGAAAGTTGTGACAAGAATTCCACACTTTGTTAAAGGCCAATAACCAGAGGGTTCCTTCCTTCTCTACCCAAGTCTTAATTGAGAATTAGTACTTGGGACTTGATTCCTACAGTTTTAGTTCATAAAATACTGGTCATGTTTTATCATCTCCCAGCAGACATTTTTAGCATCTTAAAGTGCATCACCTAGTATTGAAAAAACAATATTCTTACAGAGTTTCTACAAGGAAAATTAAAAAAAAAAAAAAAGAATTCTTCCATCAGGCAACATATATATCTACTGCTTCATTATCAGTGTCCACATGTGCTCATCAACTTCATTTTAGTTTTCTCTATTATGACCACAATCGTGCATGTTCTAATTAAGCTTGGTAGACATATATAGCTTCTAGAAATTAAACTGTTTAGAACCACTCCAACTACAGCTATTTAGATAGTTCTGCAGCTGCTTTGATTTTAGGCTGCCTTTTTTTTCAATCTTTTCATTTTATTTGGCATAAAATGATATATATACATGAAGTGATCAAAAGGCATTCTTTCTTTCATAGGAATCAAATCCAAATATTTTAGCAGAAATGATAAGGAAAGAATAATTAGAGAGCCCTTCTTATTAATTAGTATTCTTAATCATGTTATATATATATATATATATAGATAAATAGATAGATATATCTATTCATCCCGCCGTCATCAACATCACATAATCCACCCCAAGTTCTCATTAGCCATTGAACCAATGAATCATTCTTCTTAGTGGCTGAGACAGAACTGATTCATTTCTTTTAATATATATAAATATATAAAAGATCAAGATTAAGTGGTCCTTAATCCTTTGGCCTCTCCACATGCCACAACCCGAAATTCATTTTTTTTTCTTTTAATTTCTTTCTTTAGAGTCAGTCAACATGAAGAGTTTTGTTAAAAAATACTATCAAAATATTATAATAGTAATTAACATTTTATTATGATAATAAACTATTTCATGGGCGTTTTTCTTTCTAATTTTACATATAATTACCTATGATTTCTCTGTGCCACCAAATATTCAAAATAAAACTTTTCAGCTGCAGACAAGATGAGTTGGGTGCTGAAGCATGCTTAAATTGATGGGAATATAAATCCTAATGATTTTCCCATAGCAAAATCATGAGAACCACAAAACAACGCATTATCTACAGCAATTTCATTTGATAAAGGCCCAAGGAACATGAGATTTTTCAGATCCAGAAATGGTGGCCTGGCTAAACTCAAAAGTTTTTCCAATTAAAGAAGGGTAAATTGACGTAAGACATATGACAATATGAGTTTTCAAAGCAATGGCACCGAAACATTAATATATATATACACACACAATCAAAATGATAAATCTTAAATCCTAAATAATATATGTATAATCAAAATGATAAATTGGACATACACTTGAAATCACTGAAATTTCACAAGTTAGATTAAGTGTTTTTCTTGTTTGATAAGTTTTTTTTTTAATTTAATGTTATTTTTATTTTTTTTAAAATTGAATCGTAATTCTATATTTTATTAGCAAATATATATGGTAAAAACTATTATTTTATTAGGAAAAAAAACAAAATAATATTCAAGTTTAATTAAGATTCTAGTTCCTGTCATCCTATGTATGCATCATATTTAAAACAAATTAGATCATAAATTAAGCTTATATATTAGATACATTAGCTTAATCTTCAACTTTCTAGGACATGAATTATGACAACCCCCACCTAGCTCTCTCAACTATTTGCAACATCAACAAATTAATCCTAATCCATGGGAAATTGAAACCCAAAAATTTTCGTTGACCATATTTATCAGCAATTAATAAACTGAAGCACTACTTGGAGTCAATACTAATTTCAATTTGGAGCCATTAACATTGGATGGTTATAATATACATATATCATACATACAGTGGCAAGCATATTCACATAGAGATACAAGAAGAGAGAGAGAGAGAGAGAGAGCATAAGGGAAGTGGCTTTTCAATTAGTTGCTCTCTAGCCAGTAGTATAGGAATAGGAGCGGTAGCCTTTTCCTTTTGATTTGGCTTATAGTGGGTGGGGGTGGGGGCATCTATAGATTTCCATTGACCTCATTCCTGACCTCTCCTCTCTAGTGAGTGCCTCGGTATATTTGTTGTTCAATCAATACTTATATGCCTATGCGAAGGGGGGCCCTCTGAATGCCATTTCCCAATGTGAAAAGTGCACTAGTTTTTCTCTTTTGTTCATCAAGAATATATATGATGGAAAAGGAGCAAAGCTGTGGAGGAAGAAGGTGACTTTTAAGGGAGGGAAAGAATCATCCAGGAAAAAGCTGATAATCTTCTTTAAATATTAAATATTAGTGACCCGTTTAAATAGGCTTTAGTTACTTGTGGACTGAGCAGAACCACCACACTAATTAATCTCTTTCATTAAGTTAGTTGATCATTTTAGTTCTATTGACATCATGATGCTTCTCATTGGCCTTGCTCTGAAGAACATGTGGTTGTAATAAACTAGTAGTTTAAAATGAAATTATGCGCTTAATAGATGTATTTGAAAGCATCAACATGTCATGCTGTTGCTACAAAATGCGAATGCAAGGTTGGTTTCATTGCTTAGAATCTTAAAAATTCCAGTGCATTTTAGAGGCTGATTTTCCATTTTGTTTTGGATTTCTTTTCACTTACAAAATTCAGATTGTTTTATTATTTTGGTACGTAATTACAGTTTTCAAAATTGTGGTGTTATTTTGATGCAAAAACTGAGTAGTAGTTAGCTATTTTGAAACAAGTTTCACTCACATGAATAAAACTGTCTTTGTTTGTGAGAATTGAATTGAGAAAGCAACAACAACGATTAATATTATGTCATTATAATGAATATTTTTTTCGTAAACTTTGCACTCTGCAGCTGTTAATACTTTAACTTTCTTCTGTTCGCGTTAATTATTGGGGTACGGTAAGACATGAGAGCATATCATATACATCTCATGTAGTTCAAGTTTGGGCTTCCCCATCCCACGTGAATAGCGATTCTTGCTTCTTGGATGGCTGGCTGCTCGCCTTGCTTAATGGCCGCCGCCGTCACTGCCAACTGGTTTGGCAAAAGCGAAAGCCATTATTCCATGGCGCCATTGGGGGAAAAGTTGCCATCAGAGGAAGCCTCCCCATCTCCATCTCCATCTCCATCTCCATTCATCCCCCAAAATCATATAATTGCCTTGTTCATTTTCAGGATAATGATATCTATTAATGTGGGTATCATTCCTTTGCATCTTCTCTTTATTTGCCTTTCTTTTCTAACCCAATAATACATGGTACATCCATTATTTGTCCTAAAAACATCAAATCTCCCATGACATAGTCAAACACAGGCAAGCATCGTACAGATCAAACAACAAGAAAATCGTACGCACACACCATGCCTTAGGAAACAGACGTACATATTATGATTTGCAGAACAGAGTTACATTCTATAACAAAATCTAACAACAATTCTAGCTTCAGATCAGTGAACAAGTATATGTAGTTGTCATAAAGATGAAATTTTTAATAGCCATTTCCATCTTCCCAACCAACAAGCCCTGCGGAACCTACAATCAGAAAACTTCATATCCTAATAACTATGAATCTGGCAAGACCCCTGTCTCTGCCTTCTTCTTCTTCTTCTTCTTGTTCTCCATTAACACATTCACGAAAGCATCCACAATTTGCTGCTGCGACTGCAGTATCAGTTCGCTGCGTTTCATCTCCATCTCCATTCTCATCTTCTCTATCTCCCGCACCATCTCCATCTTCATCTTCTCCACCTTCATGAACCCTTCTCCCAACAGGTTGATCGCGGAAACCATCTCTCCAATTGGATCCCTGTCTCTCTTAAATCCTCCTCCTCCTCCTCCTCCGCAGTTCTTCTTCCCCAATCCGGAATCCCAGCCCGAAAAAAAACCATTCAAAACCCTAGAATCAAGGCTGGGACATGAATTCCCATCAGCCTTGACGGGGCTCTTTGCTCTGAATCCTGCAGGTATTGAATATCTGTCACCAGATAGATTCACCAAAAACCCACCATCGGAATAATCAAAATTGGAATTCAATTTGAATCTGCCATCATCAGGCTTTCCCAATTTCTTTGCCCTAAACCCTGCAGCCTCCACGGCTTGATCAGTTGGTTTTATGCAAAACCCGCCACCTTCATCGCGACTGGGATCAAAATTAGGGCCAAAATTCCCATGAATCTTCCCAAATTTCTTGGCCCTAAGCATCGGATGGACGAACTGCCCATCAGCTGGGTTTCTAATACGATATCCACCTCCAAAATCAGTATCATCGCCGAGATCTTCATCAGATCCATCTTCCATATACCCATTCAAAACCCCAGAATCAAAATTGGGGATACAATCTTTTGCCGTATAACCTAGAGCTCCAGAATTTCGATCTTTTAGGTGAAACGCACCTGCTGTATCTAGGCCACGCTGATCTGGGACGAGATTAGGGATTGAATTTCCGTCGATCCTCTTAGAATTCTTCATCCGGAAGACGGTTTCAAC
Source organism: Diospyros lotus (assembly GCF_014633365.1). Taxonomy (NCBI): domain Eukaryota; kingdom Viridiplantae; phylum Streptophyta; class Magnoliopsida; order Ericales; family Ebenaceae; genus Diospyros; species Diospyros lotus. Next base: position 10,152,599 of record NC_068349.1, on the reverse strand, counting down.
CATATTCCGGTCGCCTAAGCCCTTGATTACGTCGGACTCGACCCGATCGTCGGTGTTCTGGTCAGATCCATCGGCCAAGGACGTCCCCCGCTCCATGGAATCCATGTTCTCGAAGAAGAACCAGGAGGAGAAGAAGCGGCCGGGGAAGGAGAGGGAGCGCTGCTTCTCGGCGCGGTAGCGCTGGCGAAGCTTCTCCATCTTGTGGCGGCACTGGGCGGAGCTCTTGGCGGGGGAGGCGCCGGGGCAGCGCTGGGCTACGGCGGCGGCCACGGCGTCCCAGTCGGCGGTGCGGAGGTACCCCCGGCGGAGCGCATACCAGCGGTCACGGTAGGCGTCTATGAGGGCCAGAGTCTCCTCCTGGGTCCAGCAGGGCGGCGGGAACTTCTTGGGAGGCTTGTCGGGGGCAGTGGCCATCTTGACGGATAAGGGGGAAGATAAGGAAAGCGGTGGAGGTGGAGGTGGCGGTGGTAGTGGTGGCGGCGGCGACGGAGGAGGAGGGGATTGTTATCATGGTGGAGCAATAAATGGGAAAGAGTGGGTGGTGGTGAATGAGAGTGGGTGCACCCCACCATTACATGACCACTCCACCAGCCTCTACCCCCGCCTTAACACTCCCCCACCACCCACCCTCCCTACTGAGAGAGAGGTGGATGGGATTGGGATTGGAATGGGGATGGGGTTGCCAGCTCGTGATTGCGCCCACATCAGCGGTTGTGGGTGGGCGGCGGTGGACTGGGATGAGATGTGGCGGTGGCCGACTCAGATACAATAATTAGGTTCGAGTTTGTGTCCTTTTTCGGTGGGGGGCGGTAATTAGGTTTTAGTTGGTGGAAAGGAAAGCATATTGATTAAGAAATTTGGCTGAGGTGGTGAGATATTAATTATTTTAAATATTAATTTTTAATTTAAATTAATAAAATATTAATACCTAAGTGGGTTAGTGAATTTTTTAAATTTTATCTTAAAACAAAATAAGTATCCATTAGATGTTCAACTTAAGAGAGTGGGTAAAATGCATTTAATTTTTTGTGATTTATGTTATTAATTGAGATATTTTTGTAGTTTAGACATACCTTTTCCTCCTTTTTGTAGTTTAATATTTTTATGAAAACTTACTAATTTTGATATATTAACTTAAATTAAATTAAAATAAATTTTAAATAAGTCAAGATAAAAATAAAAAAAATCAAAAATTAAAAAAAAAGTTTGGTATCATCTAGTTGATCACCAACAACGTGTAACAATAGATTCTCGCATAGAGAGAGAAAGTGAAACAAAAGAAAAAAAAAATAAAAAAATCGATAAGAGAAAAGAAAAAATGAATAAAATATGAGTTTAAAATTTTAAATTTATTATATCGACTTCTTTTTTACATCAAAAGAATATTTTCATTAAAAAACTAAATCATAATGGGTGTTGTTGTTGCACCCAATAACTAAAAGTACAAGAGTTTGAGTACGTTTTATCTTAAATTTTGTGTTATATCGAGATGTGAAAAGAAAAATATTAATTATTCTTGGATAAAATTAATTACTCTTACCCTGTGTCCTCCTCCTTTCCTCTCTCCTTTTTGTTATCATAATTCTGTCTCTTTCTCTTCTCTACTCTTCTCCCTCTCCAATGAGGAGCCCATGTTCAACAATTAAAAAGGAGAGAAGAGAGATTGAGAGAGAGAGAGAGATAAAGGGGGAGGGGGAGGCTAAATCAAATAAAAAATGAAGAAAGGAGAGAAAGAGAGACGAATGTGAGATATATTTAAGATGTTATTAAAAATTTTAAACAGCGTCAGTCAATGTGATAGAAAAAGAAGAAGAAGAAGAAGAAGAAAAGTTGTCCAATAAATAGAGTCAATGGGATATTCATGTTCTCCAAACACAATGACCATCACTGTTTTATCATCAAATTTCAATAGTATTGTTTATAACTTACCCTATATATATTTTTTTAATAAGAATTTATCCTATCTTATTTGTGTGCTTTGCTTAATTTTATTATTATATCTAAAGGGCCGGATAAGAAGTTATTTTATTAGTTGATTTTTCCCTCTCTTTAGTTAACAGCCGATCGCACCTCTGGGTAGAGCATCTGCCTGCCTGCCTGCCTCATACGCCCTGCCCACAACTTTCATTTAAATAATATGTAGGCAAATAGGCAAGCTTCTTCTTTTGAGCAACACATGACAACTAGTAAGCTCTCTCTAATTCTTTCATATCCACATAATATATATATATATATAAAGCAAACTTAACCGACTATACTGCAAAAATTATATAACTTATCCAATAGCATCAGAAACTGATGCCAACAATTGAATGGAATCAATCAATTCAAAATTAGAAGTCCAGCCATTTGTTATAGTATTCACAGGTCCTTGGTGAGATGATACCATCAGGCGTGCACTGACTGATCCTGGGGCATACCCCACATGGAATCGAAGCCATGGCACCCACTTTTAGCCCCTGTCCATGGCCCATCCCGGTTGCAGATCTATAACAAACACTTCCAATTGGAATGGAACGAAATTCTCCTAGTCCAGTGCTCTTTATCTCAAGAATCTCGTTGTCTAGAACCATAGATTTCAGTATCTCCTCAATTTGCTGAGTCGTGCACTCGGCTGTCGTGATTTTATTCTTCTTAAAAAAGTCGGAGACTCCCTCTGCTGTAGCAACCTTTATCTTCCTAATGATTTTCAAACATGATTCTTTAAGAATGGCGATGAATTCTTTATCCAGGTTACCTCCCACATACCACTCACCGCCAGTGAGTTCCTTTGATGGTTCAAACTCGGCTGCCATGTAATGTTTTCTCCCCTTGCTTTGGATGTTAACCACCTCTTTTATAAGTTTCCTGCCTTGGAGTGCCTTGAGGGCTTTGTTAACCACAGGCTCTGGAAGATTTGTCTCTCTTTTCATATCTCCTTTCCAGATTCCCATGTCTCCTTTGCTTTTGATAAGGTTTAACAGTACACTCTCCGGTGACTGTAATTGTGCATTTGGTTGTGGTCGCTTCCGCTTAAGGGATGAGGTATCCTGAGATCGACTCATGTCTAATAGAATGAATGTACTACAAAGGAAAATACAATTAAGCACGTCAGATTGCAATACAAACTTAACAGATAACTCATTCATGTTATATAAAATAATTCCAATCTCAAAACTCTAAATCAAATTTAGTAGTTATCATATGACAAAGGGACATGCACACACGGGTGAGCGAGGGAGAGATTCTTCCATTAATTCAAAAGTATGTTTGAGTTAGTATGATAAAGCTATATATTTCCGTCTCACTGAGTTTGTACCGTCAGTGATGTAGAGCCCCAACCAAAAACACAAGGGTAATCTTGATTACAAACTAAATATCATTAATCAATAGTAACATCAAAGTCTCCTCTACAATACATCATTAAAAGTTATTTATAAGCAATTAAGAGATAAAAACGTATTCTAACTAAGATTTCTAAGATTATAAAGATAATCGCAATCTAATTAGGATTCTAGGAAATTAAAGAAATCAAAAGGGCCTAGAAAACAAATTAAAATAAATAAAGTAATAAAAATAATTAATTTTTATTTTTACATCTAAAATATTGTTTTCCAAAATATTTGTTTCTATGATCTTCATCTTTCTCCCCTGGTTAAAAAGAACTTGACTCCAACACGTTGGACAATAGGTATCACTCGATCAAGATCTAGGATTCAAAAATCCTCTTTAATAATTCAAGTATTATCTAAATTTGGTCAATCTTTACAATTGACAAGAGAACGTCAATAATCACCACCATGAGAAGAAGCCACAATCTCATCGTCAAGCACAACATCAATCACATCCTTTGGTTCTAGTATGTGTGGAATACAAGGAACTTGTTGTCTTGCAAAAGCACTAGTAGGCAAGAGAGGAGGCTCAAATGTGTCTTGATAAGGAGTTAAATCTTTCACATTAAAAAAAAGACTAATATTCATATTATTATGTAAGTTGATGTTATGACCGTAGGGTTTGGCTAGGGTTTAGATGGAAAATTGAGAAGAATTCGGGAGAGAAAGAGAGAGGAATTGGAGGGAGACAACAAGAATAGAAGTAGAACAAAGAAGAAGAGAGAGAAGAGCACAAAGATGTGAGAGAGAAATCTGGGAGAGAACTACAGAGAGAGAGAGAAGCATTCAATCAGTTATTACTTAATATCCTCCAAAAGAGCCTCTCGGGTAGCTTATATAGCTACTCTTACTGTTAGTACTTTCAGTTATCATTTGTAATTGAAAGTATTACAACTTCTCATTTAAAACAGAAATGTTACTAAAGAAAGACAAGAAAAATACAAATCAGTAATTGTCGCATGTTTAATGACCATTGTATCCTAAGGTTATGTTATGGTCCACAGCAAAGTATGGGACTTGTCCTACATTGGAAGTTTAGGCTCCTAGTGTGGGGTTTATAACCTCTTGGGCACCCTCCCCTTAACAGCTAGTTTTTGAAGGTGAGTTCTACCCGAGAGTTGTAATAATGGTATCAGAGCCGGTCCCATGACTCCCAGTGCAAACGAGCAGCAATGGAGGTGACACTGGCATTGCAGTGTTCGCCCGGGACTAGCAGTGGCTAATGCACAGCCTGTTGTCATGGACACCGGGCTACGGAGCATGGTGGAATGTTATGGTCCACTGCAAGATATGAGACTTCTCCCACATTAGAAGTTTAAGCTCCTAGTGTGGGGTTTATAACCTCTTGGACACCCTCCCCTTAACAGTTAGCTTTTGAGGGTGAGTTATACCCAAGAGTTGTAACAGTTGAGTTAATAAGCATTAGGTCCAAGTTTTCGAATGATAGGAAAGGGGCCACTAGCTCGAGTACAAAACTTCTTAAAGGAATGTTTAGGAATGCGCTCAAGACGAATTCAAACCACAACAATCACCTTCATTAAATTCCCAAGTCTACAAATGCATGCTTCGGATCATCCAGGTATGGTCCTAGTCTCTGCTCCATTAACTGGTCTTAATTATAGATCTTGGAGTAAAGGAATTCAAATTGCCCTAGAAGCTAAGAATAAACTAGGGTTTATCAATGGAGAAATTTCAATTCCGGATGAGACTAGCAATGAATTTCATCTATGGAAAAGATGCAATTACATGGTTACTTCTTGGCTGCTGAATTCAATTTCTAAGGATCTAGTAGATGCCTTCATATACACTGAGAATGCTAGACAGCTTTGGCATGAAATAGAAGAGAGATTTGGGGAGAGCAATGGAGCTTTGGTCTATCAGCTCCAACATAAGATTAGTTCTGTCAGTCGAGAGAATCTCTCAGTTTCTGTTTACTATACTCAATTGAAATGGTTGTGGGATGAATTGGCAGCAGTCAAGTCATTGCCAAACTGTAGTTGTGATGCCTATAAGGCAATACCAGAATTTGATGAGGAGAACAAATTAATGCAGTTTCTTATGGGACTACATGATGGTTATGATCAGGTCAGAAGCCAATTATTGCTTCTTGATCCTTTGCCAAGTGTTAATAAGGCCTACTCAATGCTGTTAAGGGTGGAATCACAAAGGCAGGTTGTTTCGACCTTAAATGAAACTACTGAAGGAACTGCTTTCTTTTCTAAGCAGACGGTGAATAATAGGAAAGAGCAAAAGAAGTTTAAGAATAAAGTCTACTGTAAAAATTGTAAACGGAGTGGGCATTTGAAGGATTCTTGCTTCAAGTTAATTGGATATCCGGATTGGTATAAAGAAAAGATGAATAAGGATTCCACACACAGAGTGGTTGCAAATGTGATGAATAAGGCAGAATCAGTCTCAGATACACCTCTAGATGCAGCATCATTGGACAATCAAGACGTGGGAAGTTCAATTGCAGCGGCTCTCATTAAAATGCTCAAGCCATCTGTTGGGAATGTTAGGCTCAATACAGCCTTGATTGACTTTGCTAGTAACCCAAAATCTGTTAATTCTTGTTATTTTGGTATGCTTGGTGAAGGTACATGGATTCTTGATAGTGGTGCTACTGACCACATTTCATACCATAAAAGGTTGTTTCGTTCCTTGCATAACTTGTCACAACATGTTTCCATTCATTTGCCAAACCATACTATTACTTTTGTTTCACAAGCAGGGTCCATTTGCTTAAATCCTTTAACTGAGCTCAAGGATGTCTTGTTCATTCCTTCATTTCACTTTAACCTCCTGTCTGTTAGGAAGTTGCTATTGGATCATCAATTGTTAGTAATTTTTCTTCCCATGGGTTGTCTTCTTCAGGACCTAAAGACACATGAAGTGTTGGCTGTAGGCAAGGTTGAAGGGAAATTGTACAAGCTAGACAAATTAAGCTTTCATGTGGACACTATCACCAAATTTCTTTCCCAACTAAAGTCTCTCAACCTTCATTTTGTATCTGACATTTTTCCTTACCAAAATAAAACTTTTACCAACACTTCATGTAATATGCCCTATTGTTTTGCCCTGTCATGATACTTCTCTTGTTGCTGCTTCTACTTCTGATTTATGGCATAATAGATTAGGACATATGCCTGTTAGAAACTTGAAACACATACCTACTTTAAGGCATTTGTTTGATGATACCTTTTCTTGTGAAACTTGTCCCTTGGCCAAACAAACCAGATTGCCCTTTGCCCTTCATGATCCTACAGCCACCAACCCTTTGGAACTTTTACATGTTGACTTTTGGGGCCCATATTCAACTCCTTTGACTGGTGCAAAATATTTCCTTACCATTGTTGATGATTATTCAAAAACCACTTGAACCTACATGGCTCAACACAAGAGTCGTCTTTCTCTCCTTCAAGCCTTCCTTCAGTTAGTTGAAAACCAATTTCAAACCTCTGTTAAAATAGTTCGGACAGATAATGGCTCTAAATTTGTTAACCAATCTGTTTCCACCTTCTTGCAATCTAAAGGAATTTTGCAACAAAGAACATGTATATACATTCCTCAACAAAATGGCATTGTTGAGCGTAAACACAGACATCTACTTGAAGTGGCAAGAGCTTTACAGTTGCATTCTCATTTGCCTAAGAATTTTTGGTCCGAGTGTATATTAACTGCTATGTACCTTATAAATCGGATGCCTCTTTCAATTCTCAAATGGGAAACCCCTTATTTTCACTTGTTTCACAAAGAACCTAATTATGCTTTCTTAAAAACCTTTGGATGCCTCTGTTATGCCCCAAATACTTTTCCTCATAAAGATAAATTCTCTCCAAGAGCCATTAAATCTGTCTTTGGCTATTCTTACTGTCAAAAGGGCTACAGATTGTTTGATCTTTTCACTGGAAAAATCTTTGTTAGCAGGGATGTAACATTTTTTGAATCTATATTTCCCTTTCACAATCATGTTTCTTCTGACAGCTCATTGCATACCCCCTTACCACAAATTCCTATCAGCTCATCTGCACCTGATCTTGTTACCTCACCCTCACATTCTTCCTCTCCTTCAGCTGATGGGACCCTGAATATTATTCCTCCTCCTTCTCCTAGTTTGCCATCTGATTCCTCTCCTCATATGATACCTCATTTGCCAGACCTACGCCGGAGTACCTGTGTTCCACAAAAACCCCTTTGGCATAATGACTTTGTCAGTTTGGTTGAAGCCTCACCTTCCTATGCTTCCACTTCTACATCTTCAGGTAACACTTCTCTCTCTAATTATGAATCTCTTCTTTTTTTCTCCTGCTTATGTTTCCTTCTTAAACAACATTTCTTCTATTCCTAAGCCTTGCACCTTTCATCAAGCATCTCAAGATCCTAATTGGGTTACAGCCAGGGAGCATGAAGTGCAAGCTTTAGAACTGAATCATACTTGGGACATTGTTGATTTACCAAAGGGTAAGAAACCAATTGGTTCTAAGTGGGTGTACCATGTAAAGTATAAGCCTAATGGAGACGTTGATAGGTATAAAGCGCGATTAGTTGCCAAAGGGTACAATCAAATAGAGGGTTTTGACTACAAGGATCGTTTTTCTCCTGTGGCCAAACTGGTCACTGTTTGGTTATTCATAGTTGTTGCTACTTCCAAAAATTGGCCTATCTATCAGATTGATATTAATAATGCATTCATTCATGGCCATCTTGATGAGGAGGTGTATATGACTCCACTCGCTGGCTATACAGTTGTTCCGAGGAAAGTTTGTTTGCTGAAATGATCTCTCTATGGCTTAAAACAGGTTTCACACCAATGGAATTTGGAATTTAGTGGTTTTCTTATGAAGCTAGGGGTTTATTCAATCACCCTATGATCATTGTATTTTTACGCATACGACAAGTTCTCATTTCGTTGCTTTATTAGTCTATGTTGATGATGTGCTCCTAGCTGGAGATGATGTTGATTTTATTGCCTCTACAAAGGCTGCTCTGGATGACAAGTTTACCGTTAAGGACTTGGGTTATCTCAAATACTTCCTTGGGTTAGAAGTTGCTAGGTCCTCTTCTGGAACTTTTTTATCTCAACACAAGTTCATCATGGATCTTGTTCATGAAGTTGGTTTACAGGATGCTAAGAGTTCCTCTTTTCCCATGTCCAAGGGTTTGTCTTTGGAATCAAATCAAGGTCTTCCTCTTCCTAATCCCAATCAGTACCGCAGGTTTATAGGCAGGTTGATGTATGTTAATCTTACCCGGCCTGACATTAGCTATGTCATGCAGCACTTAAGCCAATCTATGTCTTCTCCCTACCAGCCTCACTTTGATGCTGCTCTTCGGGTTGTTAGGTATTTTAAGGGTACTGCTTCTCAAGGCCTTTTTTATCCTACTGCTAATCTCTCCCTCTCAGCATATTGTGTTACCTTTATTGTTTTCTTCTTCCTGTTTTGTCTTGAATTTGGCTTGTACAAATCTTGATTTCTTCACAGAGCTTGAGCTTGGTTAACATAGTCCAAGCTCGAGCTTGACTCATCAATTCGGTTGACAAACCATGCTCGGGCTCGCCACCATGCTCGAGCTCGCCCAAGCCTAGCGAGCCTAAGCCCGAGCTCAATAAGCTTCTGGCGAGCCCGGGCTCCGCCTCAAGTTCGAAGGAACAAAAGATTTCAGCAGTAAGATAATTTTAGCTTTCTTAGGGTTTCTAAGGAACAAAACAAGATCAAATTTTGTGTTGAATCAAACACACATTGTCCAAAAAAGATTGAAAAACACTTGCACAAATGACGAGCAGTTGATTGCACATAATAAATTGAAGATTAATGGAAGATAAGTGCTACCAACGTGCAGAGGGGACGGATTGAAGAAGAAGAAGAAACCTCTCTCTCTCTCTCTCTCTCTCACTCTCTCTGAGACAAAGAGATGACTAGGCAAAGAGAGGGGCGGGGTAGTGGTGAGACGGAGAGGCAGTGACGAGAGCGGTGGACACTCCAGCGGGCAACAGCAGCAGCAGCAACAACGGGTCTCTAGTCTCTTCCTTTCTTCCCAACAACAGCCTACAAGCAATTGCACTTCAAATGCAATTTCAAATTAATCAATTAGGGTTTGAATTGTAACACTACTATTTATACCATATAAATTATAAACTAATTTCACATACATCCCATCTATTTTATTCCAATTTTAGTTATTTTTCACATACACCCTTATCTATTTTATTTTTTAACTATTTCCTATTCTATAATTTTTTTTTAAAAAATAACAATAACCAAGAACAATTATTATAACATGTTAAGTACTTAAGAGGAAAATTTAATTGAATGAGAAACATGCATATAGATGGTGAATTATAATATATAATTTGGTTGATTTAATCTCTTTGATTGATCAATTGATTTTTGTGATCCATATATGGTTAACAAGCATTAAATATATCTTTTTGATAATACATTTATTATAATAAAATTAATTAACAATAAATAATTAGACTTAAAAAGTAAAATATAATAAATATGTATTATCTAAAATTTAATATATCATGTGTTTTGCAACATATAATATATAAAATAAAAAAAATATTCTGCATATTACTCAAAATATGTATAAATTTTCATATCTTATAAATAATTACTATATTTTCAGGCCAATATTATTTATATGTATATTGATGTAATATTATATAATTCTTAATAGTCTTATTTAAAATTAATAATAATTCTAATTATCGTTATGAATTATTATTAATTTTTTGTAAAACTATTATGAACTGTTATTGATTTTAGATAAAATTATTATAAATTTGACAGTGTCATGCCAGTTTATAAATTTTGTTTGTAGATAAAATACTTGAAATTTGCATTTAATGCTATCTTTAACGATTAATTTTTTGAAACTTAATGTAACATTAGTCGAGTAAACTAGGTATTGTTTGAGTGAAATATACAATTATTCGAGTTAAGTCTTTTCGATACTCGAGTAAAATTATATTTTATTCGATTAATATTTATTCTTAATCGATTAATGATAAAAGTATAGACTTATCATTTTAATTCATATTTATTACTCGGTTAACTGTCATAGTTACTCAATTAATGTACCACTTACTCGATTAACTTTTTAGTTATTCAAATATTTTTTTTTTTTTTTTTGGTTAACGCACCATCACGAGCGCCCCACGATTTCAGCAGCAGAGGTAAATCAGAGAATCCAGCAGGCAGGTTTCGACCCCTAGCACAACCGCAAATGTGAGGGTGGCAAGCATTTTTCATTTTTCAGGGTCGCTCCTTGCCCGCTGAACTATCTCCTGGCTAGGGCTCAAACACGGAACCTGGGGGCTCAAAGAGCAACACCCCAGCGATCCTTCCTTTGCCAGTTGATCTACATCATATGTATAATCGATTAATCCCTTAAAGTACAATACTTTTTAGTTGTTACTCAACTAAACATTTCTTTACTTTATTAAAACGATAATTACTCTATTAAGCTCATACATTAGTTGATTAATTTTCAAGTCACAAAATATCTTATTATCAACACATTCTATTAATTATATTATTATAATAATTTAAAGTTCGTTAATTTTATGTCAAATAATATTTTTATAAAATTATGAATAAATTTATTAATGTATTTATAAACAAGTTATTCACAAGCTGCTCACAAACCAATAATCGAGCTTGCTCGCAAACCTCTAAATGATCCAACTCACGAGCCTCTAATCGAGCTTGTTCACAAACCTATAATCGAGTCAGCTCACAAGTTACCGAGCCAAGCTTTACTGAGTTCAAACCCAACTTGTTTACAAATCGAGTTTTAAAATTAAGCTCAAGCTCAACTTGCTTACCTAAATGAAGAACTCGAACAAACTTTTAACGAGCTAAGCACAAAGCTGCTCACAAGCAACTCGGCTCATTTACGACCCTAGAATTCAGTGATGTCCCCTAATGGTCTTGGGTAGACCTAGAATTAAATCCATACTCACATCTTGTCGAGGGCTAGGTGGGATAGGAAGAGAAATGTACAAGCCCATGTTGTTCTTTCTAGTCTTAGCTAGTTGATATGTGTGAAACTATAAAACAATTTTAGAGACATCTCTTTTCAAATACAACTAATAAAATATATCTTAACAAGTGTAAGAGTCTTATCTCGTGCAAAATGACTAGCTAATCCCCCCTATGCATCTCCCATATGAGTAAGTCTATAAATAAAGTCTATGGAATGCACAACTTAGTTCATTTAAAGAAAGAATCATCATGAATGACAAAATTAACAAAAGGCAACGATTAGCTTGACTAATCTCAAGGAAAATAGAACTAAAATCAGGGCAATTAAGGTAAGTATCCTTCACCTTATCAAAACCAATAACCTCTGTACTCATCACCTGAAGAAAACTAACTACCTGACTAAGGTCATCAACTACTTTATTATCAACCCCAAAGCAATGCTCAAGGACAAAGGTGTTGTCATGACCCTAAGGAACCCCAAGGATATATTAGTAATACATGTCAAGTGTTTTCCTTATTAGTTTCATTTTTTGTTATTGTTGTTAGAATTTCCAATTATAAGCCTATAAATAATAGGCTTGAGTAGTTAGAGGAAGGAAGCTTAGTGAATGATTTGAATTCTCTCATTTTCCTTCTCCCAACTCTCCTAGTTCTCTCTCCCGTCTTTCTCTTTTCTTCCTCAATTCTGTCCATTCTGTTCTTTTCCTCTCTTTCTACCCTATCTTCCTCTAATTCTTACCAAATTTCTTCCTAAACCCTAGGCAAATCATAGGGTCGTAACATTTGGTATCAGAGCCACCGTTCCTTGGCAACTTTCTTTGTTGATTAATCTCTAACGGATCGACGTCTACTGTCCCACAGAGAAAAAGTTATCCCGTGTAGCAAATTCCGACGAAGGTGGATTCACGGAATTTGAAGGTTACTATAGAATTAGGTAGTAGTCGTAGGTGTTTCCGCAAGCTTAGGTAAAACTGAATGAACAACTGAGTCGATCAATTATAGAAAGGTTTGGGGTTTGAAGCAGTGGAATCCGACAATCCAAACTTGAGGTGAACATAGGTCGAGCAATCTTGAATCTGTAGTAGATCGCGTGCAAGACGGAGGTTGTCATCCATTGTGATTGTCGGCTCTAATTAGCAATTCAGTTGCAAATCAAAGGCACGGAATTCAAGTGAATTCCGACAAATCAGTGGTCAGTGATTGGATAGAGGTGGATGCAGGCTTCAGGCGAGTGTTGATCCACGACAACTGCCATAAGAATCCAAGCGAACTTGAACCCACAACGAATCGAATGTAGAATGGAAGGATCGTGATCGGCATGCGGGCCATCGGTAATTGCTTTCAATGCCAAACTCAGATCAGGTATGAAGAGGAGTTACGCAGCGAAAGTAGTTTCAGAAGCAAGACATCAGACGATGTTCGATGGTGATTGGGTGAAGCAGATGCTGATTAGTGTTGGTATTAGGATTCAACGAAATTAAGAGTAGACAGCTCAAAATTGGAAGACAATCGTTGAATCACTTCGATTCTGGCGAGTAGTGAAGGAAATAGGCGCGGAGTGGAGGCAGACCAGGCTAGTCCTTCGATTGACTTTTGGTGGACTTAAAGGCACGGAATAGGTTTGGGCGAGCGTGGAACTGAGATTCCAAGAGTAAGGAAGGTTGTCGATTGCAAATCAGTTGCAAGTGGCGAAGCCGAGCAAAGCTATTTCAGCTCGAAATTGAAGACGACGCGGGTCGAGAGAGTTCCAACAGTGATCAATGAATTCTAATTGATTTCTAGCAGCCACAGAAACCAATCATATCCTTAGAAAGACTACAGCAAAGCAAGATCGTGACATCTTAGCTGCAACAGATCCAATGGTCCTTGGTAGATCAATGAGGGTCAGAATTGCAGGCAACGCAAGGCGAGCGACTCTCAGAACTGGTCTAGGTCATTGCATGTGACCGAGGTGGGAAAGAAGGCGTGATCAAAAACGGTCCAGAGGGGAATTCCACAAGCGGCGATTCTCAATTGCCTTGATTTTGATTGTGATCCTCAACTCAAATTTGGAAGTCGAGCGAGAGGTGAGTCCTAGGTGAATTCTAACTTGACTTAGGTGAGAGATGAAGAAGTCTTGCAGCTGTGAATTTCGGCTCATAATTGAATTGCCAAGGCAAAGCAGGAGGAATCCTTGGCTTTTTGACCAAGACGACTACTGTGAGGCGGGTGATTCTCCTAGGTGAGTACTATGAGATGATTTCAGACGAAATTTCGATGACTTGGGAAAGTGAGAGTTGGTAATTCACAAGAAGTTACAACGAGAGCCAATCAAACTCTTAAGAAACTAAAATTTGAAAGGCAACAGTCCTTAGCTACTCCATCGTAACTAAGGCGGAGGTTTCGAGTGAGTTCGAAGCTAATAGTAGGCTACCTTGAAGGCCAAACAAACTCAAATCAGATTTTAGAAATTGATTTGGAGGCCATTCACCAGCGGCTAAAAAGTTGATTCAAATCTAGGCTACTGCTAGGGCAAGGTCTGAAGCGGATTAAGGTTGCTGAATTGAAAGTAACAATTGCATTGGCTTGGGTTGCTAAATTTTAGTAAAAAAATTTCAAATACAGCCTTAGAAGCTGAGCAGGAGGTTGTTAAAGCAGTGGATTTTCGAGGAATTGAACGGAGGAAATGGTTAAAGGACTAGGTGCTGCAACAAGTGAATGGGAGGTCAGGTGGACTGACTTTGCTAAAGATCTGTGTGACCAATTTAGGGAGAAGAACATGATTGATGGGATTGAGGAGTTCAACAAATTAAAGCAAGAGGGATCAGTGATAGATTATCAAGTTAGATTTAAAGAATTAAGGTCCTTCATGTTGATTTTGCAACCTGCCTTAACGAAGAGGTACTTCGTTTTCAATTTTATTAGTGGGCTGAAAGACAAACTAAGGTCAATGGTCAAGATGATGATGCCTGCAACCGTGAAACAAGTGGCTGAGAAGCCAAGGTTCTAGGAACGCGCCTTAGAAGCCATTTTTAGAAAGCATAAGCTGCAACCTAATAATTCTACCAAGAGCAATCAACTGATTGAAGAAGCTTCTAAGGCTGCAAATCATGTCGAGCGTGAACTTGAGGAAAAATTGGAGTTGGGCCGGCCAATTGTAACTAAAGACTTTGGCAAGGAAGAGAGATCGGACAAGGATATCAGAGGGAATCATTGCTCATCTTTGCTGGAGGTCGATGTAGTAGCACTGGAAGAGTAGGATTATGACAGTGATAGCATCCTTGCAGCTAAGGAAGAGTATGAGGCTGATAAGGTCCTAAAAATAAGGATGGTAGCTGCAAGGAATGAGGAAAAACCTGAGTTGGATCAGGCAATTTAGGCTGCCAAGGAAGTTATGGTAATTGCTGAAGAAGCTACCGAGATTCCACTAGTGGAAAAATCTGCTAAAAGTGAGCTTTTGGTGTACACCAACAATCAATAGGTAAAAGATACTCAATTGAGGATACCTCTACTAAAGATAGGGAAGGAGAAGATGTTGGGAAGATGGTGGAGGGATTTTTTGTGGAGAGAAACGAGACTCTTGTTGCTTTGCTTGTTCATATTTTCGTGGGAGAGTGGCAACATCGAATCAAGTTTTGGCCTACAAAACAGTTCAAATTA
Source organism: Diospyros lotus (assembly GCF_014633365.1). Classification (NCBI taxonomy): domain Eukaryota; kingdom Viridiplantae; phylum Streptophyta; class Magnoliopsida; order Ericales; family Ebenaceae; genus Diospyros; species Diospyros lotus. The sequence goes on along the minus strand of NC_068349.1, from coordinate 10,137,595 downwards.
CTCTCTATTGTTGGAGAGGATAGGGTGGAAGGCGTGACTGATCAACTGGAATTAATTTTGAGAGCAACAAGGAATGGGGTGGATGGTTGAAATAGGTGCTGCAACAAATCGGTACTATTGTTTTTGGAGAAAAAGACATGAAAAGGCAAAAGAAAAGGAGAATACAAGATAAGCACAAGAAAAGACGAAGAATAAACCAGATTGTTAAGGCTAGAATCGGTTGAGGAATAGGGTCAACAATTGTCAATTCTTGGGGACAAGAATTGTTTGAAGGGGTGGGGATTGTCATAATCCCAAGGAACCCCAAGGATATATTAGTAATACATGTCAAGTGTTTTCCTTATTAGTTGCATTTTATGTTGTTGTTGTTGTTAGCATGTTCAATTGTAAGCCTATAAAAAGGCTTGAGTAGTTAGAGGAAGGAAGCTTAATGAATGATTTGAATTCTCTCATTTTCCCTCTCCCAACTCTCCTAGTTCTCTCTCCCGTCTTTCTCTCTTCTTCCTCAATTATGTCCATTATGTTCTTTCCCTCCCTTTCTGCCTTATCTTCCTCTAATTCTTACCAAATTCCTTCCTAGACACTAGGCAAATCCTAGGGTCGTAACAGGTGTATTCACTAAGGAGTTCTATCCACTTGGCATGCCTAGAGTTTAATTTCTTTTTAGATTACAAGTATCTTAATGCCTAATGATTAGAATATAGAACAAATCCTTGTGACAATAGATAGTATCTCCAATAATGAAGAGATTGGACAATAGCATAGAACTCTATCATAAATGAAATATTTTTATTTAGCTTTATTGAGTTTCTCCCTAAAAAATGCTATTGTTCAACTCTCTTGATTAAGAACTCCTCCAATACCAATGCCAAATGCATCACAAGGAACCTCAAAAACTCTACTAAAATTGGGGTGTTGTAACACAGGTGTTGTGGCCATCATTTCTTCAATTTCCTTAAAGGCCTTATTGGTTGAACTAGGCCACTGAAACTACCATTTCTTCAAAAAATCTTGATTGGAGCCATGATAGTACTAAATCCTTTAATGAATTTTTTTATAAAAAGTAATCAGGTCATGGAAACTACGAATCTCTGAAACTGTTCTAGGTTTAGGCCACTCTCTAATAGCTCGAACTTTCTCAAGGTCAATAGCTACACCCTAGGCAAAGATAATAAAGCCTAAAAAAAGCACTTGAGCTTGTAGAAAAGAATACTTCTAAATGTTAACATACAATTTGGCATCCCTAAGAGTTAGAAAAACTTGTTTGAGTTGGTTTAGATACTCATTTAGGGACTTTCTAAAGATTAAGATGTCATCAAAGTAAACAATCAAGAATTTTCCTGTGAAAAGTTTGAGTACTTGTGTCATAACTCTTGTAAAGGTACTAGGGTCATTGGACAAGCCAAAGGGCATAACTAACATTCATAAAGTCCATCATGGGTCTTAAAGGAAGTTTTCCACTCTTTTCCAAGTCGGATACAAATTTGATGATACCCATTACACAAGTCTATCTTGAAAAACCAACTAGAACAAGCCAACATATCTTCCAATCTTGAAATGGTAAATCTATACTTGATAGTGATTTTATTAATGGTTCTACTATCCACACACATTATCCACGATCCACCTTTTTGGGGGGTTAAAAAGGCAAGTACAACACAAGGGCTAAGGTTATGTCGAACAAATCCTTTAGTCAAAAGGTCTTCCACTTGTCTATTCAATTCAGCTCACTCTTTTGGGCTCATCCTAAAATGGGGAAAATTAGGTAATTGAGACCTGGTTTGTCTCCTTCAAATAACAAAATGTCTAGTCTCAGCATCGAAGTATAATATGGGTTTGCATGGACTCCCCTTGTCGAGGATTCTAACACCAATTCCAGCCGCTTCCCTATTTCTATTAGATCAGGAGTACGTTGCCTGACTCAAGCCCTAGCAAGAATTGAAGTTGTGTTGGTCCTCAACGAAAAATCTGCCAACAAGCTCACATTAGGAATCCTGGAGAACAGACTTAGGACAGTGCTTAGTTGTTGTCTAAAACCAGAGAATTCTTCTTGGATGTTAAAGAAGTTGTAATATCCCTAGTTCAATTATATAAATGTTGTTATTTCATGAAATATAGCATGTTTCATGACATTAAGAAAATTTTGGAGACAGCTTAAAGATCTTAAATATCCTAATCGATGGAAGAGAATACCCCGGAATGTGCATGTCTGAAAAGAAAGGGATTTTTGACAAGAGTTTTTGACAGTTTAAAGATCTTAAATATCCTAATCCATGACAAGTGTTTTAAGATAGGATTTTTGACGTCAAAAGAAATCAGATCGGGAACTATTTTCGATACAGCTGCAGAGCAACCTAAAAAATCGAATCATCGTAAGAGACTTCCGAAAAGGCAACGGAACCCCGAGAAGAGTTAAGTTTTACATAAGCAACAACCCTGAAGAGGGTTCGGAGTAAAATAAAGGAATTTGCGATCAAATGCGATTTTGTATAAGTTTCGAGCCTAAGTGTAATTTTTTAATTTTGGCCAAAAAATGGTAAAACGAAACTCGGAGAATATAATGTGAAAGAGGAAATTCTAAGGGTCATTGTGGAATTTTTGGGAACTCAATGGGCTTCATCGAAAGGCCTAAAAGAGATTTAGAAAATTAAGGGGGTCAAAATGTTAAAAAAAAAAAAAAAGAGAAGGAAGAGCAGCCATGGTTGTCAGCCATCACTGGCCAGCCTTCGGTCAACGTCCTTAGGGCTCCTGAGGGCACGAAAATGGGCCCCACAACATGGTGGGTTGATTGGGATTGGGTATGGGTCAAGAAGTGGCCGAGTATGGCTGGGATTGGACGGGTACGACGATGCATGGCCGCAGGTTGCCAGATTTTTGGGGAAGGGTTTTCGTAGCAAATCATCATGATTTGAGGCAGGGTAAGGTTGTATTACGCATTTAAGACTTGGATTAGACCAGGTACGACTCATTTAGGCTCCAAGAACGGGTATAAATAGGGGTTTGAAGGTGGCTAATTTCATCAAAAATTAAGTTTCATATTGCTCATGTTAGAGAATGAATCGAGAGTTCTTGATAGAGGGCTTTTGTTCCTTGAGTCGAGAGCATCGATTCTAAAAAATTTTGTGAGGATTCATGTAAGTTTCGAGGGGTTTTGAGCTTGGTCGAAATTGCAAGAAAAGCCACCAGAGCCGGACTGGTTTTTATCTATTTGGAGCATCGCCGATTGATTTTTTGGACACCCAAGGGTACCAAAGAGATCGACCAGAAGTAGGCTTTCCAAGTTGTGCAAGAAAATCCAAGATCGGAGCATCGCCAGCGACCGAAGAAAGGAAGAAGATGACTGGTGCGTGAATCTCAAGCGCAGGTCTTCACGTGCAACCAGGCGAGGGCGCGTGGGTGTAGGTAATTTTATGAATTTTTTTTAAAAAAAAATAGAAAATTATTTTATTAATTGTTATGGAGGAAAATTTGGAAAAACAATTAAGGAAGTAATTATTTTTGAATTACCGAGAAAATTAGAGGAAAATTAAGGGAAAAAATAGGATATTGAAATTCATGAATGATTGTGGTGGCCAGGAATCATTGGGGAATCAAGATCTGAGTAAGTGTGTGGTTATTAAGTCTTGGCACATCAATCAAGATCAATATTCGAGGTATCAATGTTAAAGTACTTTCAAAGGTGAATGGTTCTACCAAACTGAATTTGGATTTTATGCAAATGGATATGACTTGAAAATGGTTCGACCCTAAACCCGGTTTTATGTAAATGGTTTTATCATGTTGTCATGGTTTGATGTGAATATGTCATGTGAATTGCATTTACATGTTATGATGAAATGTGTACATGTTCACGATGATATTGTTGATCATGCATCGCATATGTTTGAGAGTATGGGCCAACAGCGTTGCTCTACCAAAGAAAAGGAAGCCGTAAAATAGGGAGTAGCATTAAGATACGGTCGGCTCAAACGAAAGGAAAAAGAAAAGGACATTTTGCATTTTGCATTTTGCATTCATGCACGAAATATGAATATTATACCCTCACTTAGATGATTCATCATCTAACTCGGGTTATGTCCCTGGAATATTCAACCGTTCCAAACGACGATGTAGCAGAAGCAGATACAGAAGAGACATGTGACGGCACTTAGCAAGTGCATAATGTTTTATAATTATGAAAGTTATGTAATTAAGTTTCTACTACTTGGAATTCTGAACGATTTGAAAGTCCATGATGTATGATCTAATTTATGGCAAATGTTAATGTTAGGTTCGATCCTTGCTTCTGCTAAAAATGAAATACCTAGTCTAGCGTATATAATGTCTGATGATTTTGTTTCATGCTAGATAGGTAGATGGGAAATTTTGGGAGTAGGAATATGATGAGTTTGTTACTAGAAAAAAAAATAATAATAATAGACCAAAATTTTCTAAGTTATATATAACACGCCGGGGAAAATGGGGTGTTATAGAAGTCCTCTCTCAAATTCCTTTCCACTGCTATCGTCTCAACTCTATCTCAACTCACTTCATCTTGAGTTTGGTGGAGGTCGAGTTCCATCATCTCTAATCTCTCCTCTATTTGCTCTTGGTTCTGTCAAAACCTGATCTCCATCGCATCCCATCGAGTCTCCAATTGCTTCATCCTCGTTCCTTCCACCATCACTCAATTCACCCGTCACTTTCGATCAATTAGCTACCCAGTTTGCTGGATCCGATTGATAGAGGTACCTGATTGTAATGGCATAAACTCGGATCGCATTCGCTTAGTTAACTTCCAATTCACCGGATCCGATGAGTGGATATTTCTGATCGTGATTGCGCTAAACTCCAATCACTCGAAATTTGTTGCTCGCCAAAAGTACTCAACCAAATAGTTGGGGATCGCCTAGCTCTGATACCAATTGTCAAATCTTCGAATTTAACAGAGGGTATTTTTAGATGAATTTTTGGGAATTAGCGAGAATTGGGAGGGAAAGAGATTGAGAGAGAGAGAACAATAAGAGAATGAGGAAGAATGGAAAGTTCAAGAAAGGAAATTAGAGGGAAGAGATTCAAATCATTCCATTCATGAATACCCATCCTCTAGTTGTGGCTTGTTTATAGCCTCATAATCTCACACATGCACCCATGTACATTACAACCGATAAGCATAAGCGCCTCTATAACCAAAGACAAATAACTATAACAGAAAGAAAAAGAACATTACAATTACAATCCTTGGAATGTGACAGGGGCCTAAAGAACTATTGGGATTGTTCCCAACAGTATCTATTTTATTTTATCCATGGCATCTACCACCAACTAAATGTTTTAACAAATGATTTGTCCCTTTTCTACTACAAGAAAACACATTCTCACAATATTTACACTTAGCTAAATCCTCTCCACTGCACCTTTAAGTTTATCAAAATCATTCCACACTTTTAATGTTGTTTTTCTTCGTTTAGGAACAACTTAAATTGTCTCCACTCCTAACTCAACATCTCCATCACCTCTAATACCAGTAGTAGAATGACTAATATCAACAGATATTTTTCAAGAATTTTGTTATAGAAGATAATAAGAATTCTAAAATTAGTCATACATAGTCATTTGTGTGAAGTGAAACCAAATATATATATATATATATATATATATATATACTTGAGTGTCTATAATTAAGAAAATACATTTAGTAGAGAGTAGGATAAAGTAACTAGAAAATACTTACTACTTATCATCAATAGTCAAAATATTAGTACTTAGTAGAAGTAGGTACTTATTATCAATTGTTATATCATTCTCTAAGAGGCACATGCATCAAAATCCTATATCATATTCATGTTTTGTATTTTTATTTTTCCACTTAATGAGGAGCCATAGAGAACTGCATAACCAACAATGAAACCACAGTAACCCAATAAGCAAATAAAAAACCCAAAAATTAAATAACAAGAAAAATAATAAAAGTTCTAAGATAAACCGCCTAGGCAAAATCATTTGTCATGAAAGCTTAATGAAAAACAAAACAAACCCTTAATCAAAAAGAAGATTCTCAAGTTTGCCTCTAACATGGGTAGGTAAAAGAAGATTATCAGTTCAGGTAGCAAAGCACTACTCAAGTTTTTCACTAGCTTCAAGGACATTTCTCCGTCATCATTGTCTCCACAAAATGTAGAACACTTTATGCATTAGAATTGACTATGTAGTTGCCAACTACCAATCTATGATAAACCCATGCTTATGGTTGACATGAGGCTCTAGCTCTCTTAGGCCATCTCCAACGGGTGGGACAATTCCTCACCAAGTCGAAATTTAAGGAGTCAATTGTTGAAATCCATCTCCAACGGCTCTCCCTATCAGTCTTGTCTCTCTCCAAATTTTTGTTGAGCTTCAAATGGCTTGCTAGAGTTGAGGAGCAAAAAATTACTCCCTACTCTTCTTGTCTTAACGACTCTATCTCGCAGATCTAGAACTGGAAAAAGACGTCGGCGATGAGCAACAACAGCAGCGGCGATGAGCAGCAACAACGACTACCAACGAAAGCAGCGTTTATGAGCAAAATGGCAGCTAGGAGTGAGAGGCCAAAGTCGGATGACGAGGAGGAGAGCGATGTAGATGAAGAGGATGAAGAGAGCAATGCAGATTTCTAGAGGCGTGAGTGGAGACTAAAATTTTCAAAAAGTGGGTTTGTGAGATTTTGATTTTTTTTTTATTTATTAATGTATTAAGCGATTGATATTGTGTATTTAGTTATTGATTTGTACATTTAATTATTGATTTTGTGTGTATGTGTATTTAATTATTTTATATATTTAATTATTAATTTTGTTTATGAGTGTATCTAATTATTTTGTGTATTTAGTTATTAATTTTGTGTATGTGTGAAAATTATAAAAAAAAATAAAATAAATAGAATTGAAGTTTATTAAAATAAATAAATGAAATAGGAAGTGAAATAGAGAGGAGAACAAAAAGTGTAGTTGGAGCACGCACAGTTTTTGAAATAAAATTAAAATAAAAAATAAATTATTTATAATATAATAGGAAGGTGGATTGGATATGGTCTTAAAAAAAAGCTACCAATAGACTAGTATAATATCATGAAACTAAACGAGTAAGTTCATATTCTTTTCAGTGGTAGCAAGTGGGTGTGTATGAGGGAAATGCCATGTGCTTAGTTAATGTTGATAAGAACTTCACTCATGTCCCTTGGCTAACTGGAGAAGGACTGATGCAATTTTCTCTTTTGATTACATGCAATTCCACTATGAGTGACTAGAAGAGTTAGAGTTAAGCAAAAGTTTTGGAAAATATTGTGGATGTAGAAGCAAACAAGACAAAGGGCCATTGGAGAACGCACCCTACATACACCCAAATACCCTAAACATGAAGTCAAATTTGACTCTGGAAAAAACTAATGTGTTGTCAGTTTCTCACAGCATGGAAATTCTGCTGGCTTTGAACCATAGTGAAAGGAGAGGGCTTGAGATCCATCTAAGTCTCTGCCACTCACCGGATATAAAAGAACAAGCAAATTTGAGAGTGAAACAAATGTTGTTTTAGCTTAAAAATCATTCTCATCACTCAAACCCTAATCAAAGAAAAAAACAAAATCACACAGAACAGATTGAGCAGGGGCAGATCCAGGAATTTAGGTTGGGGGGGGCTGAAATTTAAAAAGTTAATGTAATAAAATTCTTATGTAACTAAAAAATCAGTACAATAAATGTTCATTAAACTTGTGCTTGACAAGGTTTTGAAACAAAAAATTCATTAAACTAGTGCTAAATTGATTTTGCTCACTATGAATTGAAGTACTTTCACTAGTGTGATGATCTTTCTTTCTGAAAAAAGATAACAATGTTTCTCCTTTTTTCACATAAGGTTGTTGTTTCATCCTAAATTCTAAGATGCACAAACAAAAAATAGCACAATTCAATAACCGAACAATTAAAATATTTAACTCAAAATTTGAGGCAAATGCAAGTCCAATACAACAACTGTATTTCTAGAGTTTAAACAAGAGAAGGCAAAAGTATGGTCCATTTAAATATTCAATTCAAATATTCAATAACAGATTCACAATAACAAATTCCAAGCTTCCAAAAACAAATTTCAGGCTTCCAGCCACGCCAATTCCTAAGTTCCTAACTAATGCAGTAGTCAAATAGGGATGCAGACACAAAGTTAGCAGAAAATCACTTACTTCAAACTTGCTGAAAAAAGGCAGCGATTTCAACAACAAATCAAGCATAATCAAGGAAAAAAAATATGGGCGAAAAATAGAAAAACTATCTAGATTTAGCTGTCAATCGAGAGAATCAAAGAACTGAAAGAAGAGAAAACATACCTGGGCAGCTGGGCTCGAATGAAGCAAATCTGGAAGTTGGGGGGGGGGGGGGGGGGGGGTGGTAAAACGAAGACCTGAATCAGAGGCAGGGCAGCGAGCAAGAGGGCGAAGCCGACTGGCCGAGCGAGCGTGGGGGCGAGGGTGAACGAAAGCAGGAGAGAGGCAGTCAGGCAGAGAGCGAGGGCGAGAGGCAGCGAGAGCGAGAGCAAGAGAAAGGCAGCGAGAAGAGCTGGACGGCGAGCGAGGGCGAAAGGCAGAGAGCGAGGGCGACCGAGAGCAAGAGGGGCCGAGCCCAAGCGAGAGCAAGAGAGAGCCAGCGAGGGCGAGCGAGAGAAGAGGAGGCAGAGAGCGAGAGGCAGCGAGGGTGAGCCGTGAGCGAGAGCGAGGTCGAGACAGGAAAGAGAAGAGAAGGGTTTGCAGGCAAGTGGGTTGGGCTGGGAAAAATTAGGGTGGGCTGAAGTGAATTTGGGCTGGGCTAATTCTAAATAATCAAAAAATATATTCTACAAATTTACCTCACACATAGATCCGTCCTTAAAATTAAGAGTGTGGATGTACCAAGCAAACAAGGAAGATGGCAGAACGGTGCAGTGGCCGGTGGAGGCTTGCGATGCAAGAAATGGTGGCTTCGGGCTGGGCGAAGATAGAGGAAGATCGTTGTCGGTCTTGAAATGGAGGCGTGGTGAGCGAAGAAATTGAGAGAAAGAAGATCGTCGATAGTCACGCAGATGGAAGCGTCAGGTTGTTGAGATGGCCGGCAATAGGCCAAGTAATATGCGGTGGGGTGAAAATCCTAATCTTTTGTAATTTCAAATATTGGAGGTGGTGAGTGTTTAATCAAGTTAATTTTATTTAACAAACAATTTAATGGATTTCGACATTACCGGCTTTGATATATACTAGTCTATTACAAATAAATTTGAATTTCGTGAATTAGCCGTTTACAAGTTTAGAAAGTTTTTGATGAATTTAGCCTAAATTTATTCAAAATTTTCTCAAAACATGCAATTAAAATTAAAAATTATTAAAATATGAACAATTTATGACATGAAATTAAAATATTTATAATTAAGATTAAATCATTCAAAAAATAATATTGTAAAATTATAATTTAAAATTAAAATAATATTCTTAATGTGTTTTGATGATTTACAAGTTTGATAATATATTTATGAATTTAAATATAAATAATAATTTAAAATGTTAATGTAAATAACTTGTGTATAATATATATATATATATATTTATTTAGGTTTGAATATTGACAAGAGTAATTTTTTTATCCTTACCTTAAATCAAATATTTGCATTTCAGATTTAAAAATCATATTGATTTTGAGGAAAACCTAATTTGACAAAGATGAATTTGGGTTATCCCTCGATCAATAATCAAATGTTTCAAATTTAATTGTCTTTGTCTTAAGTGCGATTTAAATATATAATAGATTATGATTAAATGAGATTTAAATATAAAAAAAAAAAACTAATAGTACTACTATTCATAGTTTATAGAGAATTATCTACAATGACATGAACAACCCTTATATGTAATCCGAGGGATGGAGTCTCGAATTAACCTTACAAAACTTAATCCAATAGGTGAAAGTGATTATGTATATAAGCATTCCTTAATATTAATTTAATCCTTTTTAGTTTTTACCAGGAAAGAAAAACTATCATCCACCAAAAGATTCCTCGTACCAGACACAACATGTTGAACTGGAAATCTTCCCTGCTCTATTTTTCATATGGCAAACAACATATATTTCAAAAATTAAGTTCATGAAACAAAGTTGGGAAGAATACTCATTTACAAAGCATCATGAAGAAAACTCCCATTCAAGCTGCTCCAAAATTGGCATTGGCATGGATATTCAAGTCTCCATGAGCAGCCTTCATTCTCTGGATCTTCACGGAGACGGGATTTTCCAAAACAGAAACGTTGATGTTGTTCCAAACCTCTGGTTTTGTAGGTAGCAGCACGATTTTATCCACAATTTCCATGTCTTCTGGAAGAACATACCCGAAGACAGTATAAGCTTTCTTCCACTCTTGGTGGTTCGCTAGGCTTATAAAGAATTCTGGGCCAGAGCCGACCCAGGCAACCGAGCCTCTCCTGACGGTTGGGCAGACTTCGGTTGGAATGTTCTTGAACGGGTTGCCTTGGGCTGCAAGCGTTCCTTGAATCAGTGCGAATGGAGGGCCAAATGAAGCCTGTGAAAATGCCAAAATCATGTCAAGGCAAAAACATGGAACATAGAGCACCAAACATCGACCAGCAGCAGAAGTTGAAAATGAATCGCAAGGAACAGAAAAGGAAAGTGTCCAGGCCTTTTTTGTTGGTCTTTCTGATGATTATGTTCTTCAAGTAGAGATCAAAAATAAAAGCTGAAACTTTGATGAAATTGCAAGAAATACAAGAGCAGACAGCAGAGGTAGAACTTTTTCCACTTAAATGGGAAACAGTATCTTCAATTACAGAAATGTGGAGTGTTCTAAAACTTTTAGAAAGCTATACAAATGGCTAGAACAGTGGAAGATACATTAACATGATTCAAAGAGTAGACTAATGAGACTAGTAACGACAGCATTATCAAAACAAAGTGGAATCTTACATTTTTTATGTGATTTCCTTCTGAATCCCAAATTTTCCCACGACTTTCTGCACGATAAAGTTGACAACCCGCACAGTGACGCAAACCCAACAACTCAAGAATGTAGGCAACAGAATGTGGAGCACATTCAGGCAAAAGCTGCACCAACAGAAAGCAGAAAATGGCCATGAAAAAATAGGATAAGCCATCATTGAAACAAAGATATGATGAAGGTGAAATTGATGGAGGAAATATGGCACCCTGTAAAGCGTGGGTTTTCCTCACATGCACTCAACCTGGGTCCGGTTACTAAGAAAGACCTTCCAGGGCTTACCCAGCTAAGGCCTCAGGCAGTGTTTTCTCATCATAAAACTAATCTTTATTTATGATACCAAAAATATAATGCTGCAAGGAAGAATAATTGAATTCCTCTATGCCCTACAATAGAGACACAACACGAACTACGAACTTAAAAGACTTTGCAAGGACACATTGCGGGCATGTCAAATGACAGATTATAATTATTTATATATGAAAAGAAGTCACATTCTGTATAATAGAAAGCAAGTATGGTTAAATCGTCTAAGTGATGGATATGCAAGACAAGCAGTGGAGACTGGTGTCTTAGTATCTGTGAATTGTCTGGAAGAAATACACACACACATAATGAGACACATTTGGACAAGTGGCCAACACACATTCAAAGATAATAAAACAAGTTTTAGCATCCAAAACAGGTGCCGGGTAATGATCTAACACCTTCTAGAATTGTTTGTGGTTCTTATGTGAGGTACCTCCAACGGAAAGTCTTCTTCATTTTGATAAGCAAATTACCATGTGGATTCTAAATCACAATGTTCACCAAAGATCATAAAAGGTATTTGCCGAACAATCACTGATTTCCAACATATTGTACTTTTAAAGCATTGTAACCTTAGATTTTAAAAAAAGATTCCATGAATGACTTCAACAAGGACATGGAGAGACATGCGGAACCGATGGTGCAGAACACAACCAAGAAGTCAGCTATAGTGACAATCATAGCATGCAATTAGCCTGTTACAAGGACGTGAACAATAATGTTGTGCATGTCAATACTATGCATTCTGGATACAACTGCAACCAGTAAAGTTCTTTCTTTTGAAGTTGATCTATATACACCAAAAACCTATGTCATGTACCAGGTTACTAGAGCATATGAGAAGCAGTACTACTGGTTTCAGAACAAGAACTTACCTTAATATGAAGCATGCCATATTCTGTTTCCAACCCAACAATGCCCTATAAGAAAATCAGTAAGGAAAGTTGTTAACTCAAAAAGTTGAACCTCTCAGAGCAAAGATAACAATGTGAATTAGCTCAAAAAGAGCTAATGAACTGGAGTGTAATGACACACATCTGTTTTAGAAGCATAAATGGAAAATACCTAATGTCTTTCTCACGCATAACAAATTGGAACAGAAAGAAAAATAATAACATTGGATGTCAATTCGACTTTATTGCAATATTTCCAACAATTGGTCCCAAGCCAAGACATGGTGGGATACTGTGTGACAATCATTGCCATTCTTACGCTCCATTCCCCTGCACTCATCAAACCTTAAGAAGTCCTGCTCACTTTCAGAAAAACTTTCCACATTGATATGAAGATGCAATGGTTATCATTCATGTCACCAGCAATAGGTGTACCTCTAACGCAAGTGGATGCAATGGGAAAAAAAGAAGTTTTCAGCAAAAAGAAGTAGATGAAGATCAAAGAAAACTTGTTGGGAAACTCTTAAACATGATATAATGGCCTTACAGAAAATAAGATTATGGGTAAAGATGGTTGGGGAGTTAGAATTCATGTGGCCGAACCCACCTAATGAGATTATGCTTTGTGATTGATATTGTTGTGTTGTAGACATCAATTGAGGCATTTTCAGAAAGATTTGTGCTAGTCTAGACTTACAGTAAAAGAAGTTAAGTAATGAACATATTTCCTCAAGCATTTTTTAAATAATTTTTTTTGTGCATACATGTATACCAGATCCAAACACTATAATCCTCCCCTATGAGAACCATTCCAAAGGAAAATATTCCAGATCTGCCTATATTTGTGTCATCTTTGTTTTCAGATGGAAAATGTGAATTTCTTTATTTTTTTTATTTTTTCTCTTTTTTGGGAAAAAGACAACGTAAAAAATTAGAGATGCCTCGCTGAAGTTGGACAACAAATCTCATGTGCCTCATCCTGAACTTTTAGCTAACATAAGCACAATTTAGTTCCCCCCCCACCCCCTGGCATAAGTTACTACTTACTAGTGTTAGAGAAGAATCAAGTGATAAAAAAACTGGAACACAATTGCACATGGACACAAAACAAAATTTATATGGTTCGAAAAAAATGCCTGCATCCACAGCTGCACTAGGAATTTTTCACTGTTTGAGAAGGTTAACATTACAAGAAGTATGCCCACATATTTACATATGAAAGCTAGGGCAAAAGTAGAACTTCTAATTCAAATAACATTCCTAATCTGTTTAGGATTCCAGCTTGTTTAGGTTTCAGGTCTGTTTAGTGTTTAGGGTCCGAGGGCGGAGCCCCCAAGACCCCGCAAGAGGTGCTGCCCCCTTGACCCCTACCCGCTGACTGGGTAACAGAAGCAGCGTACCAGCCCGGTGTAGGTGTCATAAACTGAATCAGGCTCCACATCTCCAACAACCAAATCTAAAAGCTTAGAAGCATGAGCAACCCAAACAAACCCACAAGAGCAACTTAACAGCTTACCTGGAAAAGCAAAATGTAGAAGGCATCCTATAGATTCCTTTTTTAATATAAGAATCCATTAGATACCTTGCCAAAAGTGACAATGAAATTTTGTTATACTTCATCTTTTAAAGAAGGATTTTTCTTCTTCCTTCTTGCCTTGTTTATATCAATGTAACAAACTCAATCAATCCAACTGCTAGTTGCCAAGTCCAAAGTACATGAAGTTTTTTTCTTCACTTTTTTAATGCTTTGATTGGAAAAGCAAGAATAGACAGTAAGTGTGAGGCAGAATGAAGAAAATCAAATGCAGTACATATTTCGAATCTGATATGAAATGGATGATGGAATATGCTACCATCATCAAATGAAAATGAGAATAAAAATTAACAAGAAAGTCCAGAGCCTTGTATACCTCTCCCTTCCCAAAGATAAGGCCAGACGTCCAACTGATCTTATTTCCTGCTTCTTGCCTTTCAGGGGCTAAGGTATCCTTCTGTTTCTTCAACCAGCACTATATCAAGAAACACAGAAACAATATTACAAACCATTTATTTGACACAAATTCTCTACGCTCATATTTTATGGAATTGTCAGCAATTCCTTAAATAGAAGGTAGCCTAACATGTGAAGATTGACATTACAGATTTTAGTAATCAGAGCTTGGATGGTTCAAAATCCTAGTAGTGAAGTCTTTTACTCAATTATCAACTTCAACTGAATCAAGACACAAAAACCAAAACCATAAACCAAATTATCAAATTACATCAAATCACTCAACAATCTGCAGAAGCAGAGATCAACTTTTGATTATACAATCACACGAAAACTCTCAACTGAAACCATTCACTGAATCACATTACATGCATTTTCCATCACAAACAATTTCGACACAATCAAGTTCCAATCAAACACAACCACCAAAAACATAAACCAGAGTTCAAATTCCATCAAATCACTCAAAAAATCTCTAGAAACAAAGGACAATTTTTTATTACTGTAATAATCATAGCATAGGAAATCTATTCACTATATCAAGCTCGATTCAAACAAACCCCCCAAAAATCAAATCCCGCCAAATCACTCAAAAATCTGTAAAAGCAAAGATCGAGTTCTAGCTCACCTCACGAAAATGCGGCCCACAAGCCTCCCGGTTGCCGCAAAACACCCAGGAGTCACACAAACAAGGTCCATCATTCCCAGTACACATGGCCTTGCAAGCCTTACAACACTCCTCAGAAGAATTGAACTTGAAATCAGAGCCCCATTTCACGGCAGCCCCCCAGAGCTCCAAATTCTCAATCCCCCTGCAACACTCCCTACTCTCCTCCTCCAAACCGCCATTTCCGCCATGGCCAACCATTGCCAGAGAATCCAATTCTGAATTTGAAGAGACTTGGTTAGGTCTTAGGGCCACTGATGCGAACATGTAGACCACTATGCAAGACGCAAGAGCCATCAAGAGCAGGATCAGAAAGGCCCAGCGAGTGGGTTCCGAGTCGATTGGCTTCCGACCCATTTGAAATTGAGGCGTGGAGAGCGAAACTGGGAAATGGTTTTGGGATCGGAGAGCTGGTGTCTAGAATTTGGAACCGGCGGCTTTGGGATGGGAGGGGTTGATCGGAGAATTAGAGGATTCTGAATTTTGAAATCAAATTGTTTTATACCTGTAATATAATCACAATTATTGCGAATTATTGTTGTGTCATAGATGCATCGACTAGAGATTAGATTAGCCTTCAAACTTTTTGGAAGATTGTACCATTTTGCTTTTATAATCGGAGAAGATCAATTATTTGGTAAAAAAATTCTATTTAATATCAACTTCCCAACCAAACAATCTCGGCAAATGACAACTGTGTCTTGACTTTTGCTTGTCTTCTTCTATTTTCTTCCTTCTCTTTTTTTTTTTTCTCCTGTTTTATTTTTTTTTTTATAATTTAACTTCCAAAGTTTGTCCGACTAATTTGGAAAAAAAATAATTTTTCCTTTTAATTCATCATTCAGATAAATTTAAATACAATCACAACATATACATACTCAGAAACGAATATCTTTTTTGTCTCGAATAAACGAGATGGCACGTCAAAATCTTGTCTCCACAAGAATTCGAACCTCCAATACTCACTTCAACCTCCAAGTATTTTACCACTACGTCATGCTCGTGGGAGCTCTTTATTTTCTTTTGCACCACTATCTACATTCCTTACTAGAAAATAAATTTAAATTTTTAAGTAAAGAAACTTTCATTTTTTTTTATTTTTTCTATCCTATTTCTCTTCCAGTTCTCAATTGAAAAACTTTATAAATCTATGTATATTTTTTTCTGACCAAAAGATCTAACTCTTTATATGCTTTTACAAGCTTTTAAATTCTAAATTTACAATTTCATAAAATAAGAACACACAAAACTTAAATCTAACCAAAAAGGAGCAAAATATAAAGTTTATATCTTCTTATGTTGAGGTGCCTCCTTCCACAGCTTTATCGACACTAAAAAGGACTGTTACGATGGTAGTTGACATAGTCAAATTTTAACTCTTGAAGCAATAATATTTTATTTTTCTTAGAAAAGAGTATGTGTAACGACACGATTTTATTCTAAAAAAAGATCCTAGTCTTAGCCACAACAAATGCTTTGTAATTGTCGCTCGTACCCACCAGGAAATGTAGGGAAGCCATTTATTTTCCTTGAAGAATATGCAGTGAGGGCTTAATTCCTCCACAAAAGTAGAATTTGAAGAAACTTGACGCAGCCACAGCACCACAACACAAGGATCCATGGAAATGAGAATGCTGAATGTAAAAGATAGAGATCACCACTCACCGCCAATGCATTAGGGCAATGCCCAAAATTCAGCATAGAACTTACTTGTCCTCACAATTATTTCATAAGATCATGCATGTACTTACTGTACAGTACTAGATCTTTAACAGTGATCTAGTACTTAAATCATTTGTGAGGCAGTGAAATCATTTGGAGCATTTTGTAAGGCTAAGGACTTGCTCAAATAGGGGTTACATAATCAAAATCTCCACTATGAACTTCAGAGTCCAGATGAGCCTCGTCTTCAGGATCCGATGCCCCAACAGCAGCCCGCCCTTCAGCTTTCGATCCCTCGCCAGGGGTCTTCGCCTCTTGTATGATCTGCATTATTTCCTCAACACTCTGAAGTGATTTGTCTCGCCCAGCTTCCTCGTAGTTTGTTTTCTCACCTTCAATTAGCTCTTTTGGCAAATTTTTCAGAAACCAGGGGAGGTTTTTTATCTCCGGGATGGTGATTCTCTTCATGGAGTAGAACTCGGGTTGAGTTATCGAAAGTTATGGTAATTAGATAGAAATGAAAAGGAAAACAAATGGAAAAAAATACCTTGGAGGGATTTGCAACGAAAATGCGAGAAAGGAGTTGCCTACAATCTGCAGAAACACGTACATAATCGGGTATAGAGTACTGAACGCTGATTATTCTCTGTTGGAAATTAGAAAAAAAAAATAAAGTTTTCATTGCTGGCAGAAGAACAAAATTAAATCAGGAAATCATCGTTCACAGTTCAAAATCATCATCTTAATGCAAACTCACCCCAATTGTCTTACGGAAGTTTCTAGGATCTTCAGGATCCTCAAAAGGGTATGCTCCAACCAACATCACGTATAGCGTTACACCACAAGACCAAACATCTGCAATCTAAAGTTAAACAACTATGAGAACTCCAGTAAAATTACAAGAGGGATTGGATGCCTGCATGCAATCATATTCCTAGAAAGCAACAAGCATTTTTGTGATTTTCATTGTGTTTTCTACAACACATGTTACATCAGCATATGCAGACTGAAACAGGTATATCATGAATGGCAGTGTGGCGGGCTTTTTGGGGGGAAGTTTGCTGTCCTCACCCTAGTGTGATGTCTAAACTAAGGACTTCTTGATGAAAAGGAAACTAAAATTGCTTGTATGCACGCATTTTTCATGGACAGAAAACTAAAACTTGAATTCTTTAACAAATACCTACTTGTTTTGATCTCATTTTTAAGCCCAACTGAATAAGTACATAAATCAAGCTTCAATTTCTTCATTTCCATTGTTGGGAGACACTACATACATAATTCAAGAATATCTTCGTTCTTTATTCAGGAATATGTGTTTCTGAAGGTGAAAAGTTATTATCTTAGAAGTGTACTTTCTGGTCATTCCAAAGTTGACATTACGATTCCAGATAGCAACTAAAATGGACGTTGCCCATTATTAAAACCTGCATGCTGGAAACTCTGCTTCTTCACAATTAGATGAAACTTAAAACTCTGTTAATTGAAGAAGATCTAGGATCGAGTTTTATAAATGCATACACATGTACTTGCAGCAAATCTCAAGATAAATGTACATATATGTACATAAAAACTAGCTTCTGCAAATTGTAGGCCAAGGTTCAACCAAGCAGTGTCTGTTAAGATGTAGATATTCATGTTTATCATGTTGGGTGAAATAAATAGGATGCTTACCAATTAAGTTCAGTATTTAGATCTTTCCCACAAGAAAAGGACAGCGTGGATAGCTCCACCTTCACATGCATGACAAAGTGGAACATGAAAGGCTTTGTAACCATATATTATTACAAGAGATAGGATAAGTACCTTCCCATCATACTCCTTGCGTGATAGGACTTCTGGGGCAATGTATGCTGGAGTTCCCACTGTCGATTTGGGTTGTGAATGCAACAAACCAGACTGCAAAATCAGTTATATAAATAAATACACAAAAGTAGATATTTGAAAAGAGGAAAACAATTAAACAAGAACAGTTCATAAAACTAGTAAAGAACAAAAAAAAAAATTGAGAAGACATGTCCAAACTAGAATAACTTTGACCTTGGAATAACCAAAATCACATATTTTAAGACGTGGAGTTGGACTTCCATCCAGTAGAGTGTTTTCCAGTTTCAGGTCTCTATGGCAAATTTCCTGCATAAAATAAAAAGATGATGTAAGAAGAGGGACGCTGCACCGAAAAAAGAAGAGAAAAAGCTATCCCCAGAGATACCATTGAATGACAGTAGCTAACTCCAGATATCAGCTGCTGAAAGAAAAAGCGTGCCTGTTGCAAAAAGAAATTTTCCAGCAAACAAGAAATAGCCATCAAAATAGCAGAATAGAATCTTTATATGGGCAGAGGAGGAGGACAATGGTCCGACAAGCCAAACTAAACAATGAAAGGCAACCTATCCTTTTATACCTCATCTTCACTAAATCGACCAGCACTGCATATCCTTGCGAAGAGCTCACCGCCAGCTGCATATTCCATGACTATAGCCAAATGTGTTGGCGTCAACAGTACCTGTAGACAAGACATTCTCCTAAACATTATAATCAACCAAAATGAGAATTTGTATCCTTTATGAGTACTTCAACTTTCAACTGCAATTTTAGATCACATGCCTTAATCCCATTCGGTGGGGTCAGTTAGATGAATTTAGATCTCCAAGTATCTCTGTCAATAGTCATATACTCTATAAGGCCATTATATCCTGTATCATATCTAAGGATTTCCCAATAAATTTTCTTTGGTCTTCCTCTGCCTCTTTTGCTACAATTTTTTTATGGAGCCTTATTTTAAATTGCATCTCTTGATACCTAGTGTGTGGAGAGCCTCATGGCATGACAAATTAACTGCAAGAATTCTAAGCTTTTTGACTGCTTATGCTCATTTGCATCAAAATCTGAGAATACACAAGAAACAATCTAAACAAGTAGTAGATAAACAGAGGCGAGGCTCTAGACAGAGGGTCTCTTTACATGGATATACTCTGGGGAAAAAAAGGAATAGATATGTAATGATGGGACATCATGGGAGCATTCTTTCCACTTGTTACATTTTCAAAATGTTCCACAAACATGCTCTCTTGGGTATAGGTAGATCTATGAGTTTCAGTTGCGACATTGCAGACGAACCAAATGCTCCCAATTCTTGGATCCTACACAACTACTGAGGCAAAAAATGGAAATACAGAATGCTATGATAGTGTGAACTGTTGCAATTGATACACCATATATAGATCTCTCTTATCACAAGTGTTGGTTCCCATGCTAAATTCTTTCCTTACTCAAAAACTCACAGAATTACACAGGCATTGCCCCTATAAGTAGGTCTTACAGGCCAAGTATGGATACTCTGCTAATATCTTAAAAGAGTGGACCATCTTGCCAGGAGATTTGTGAATAATCCAGCCTCTCCTGGCAGGACAACTAGCACAAGCTAATGACCTTTTCTCATTTATGATAAACATCAAATGGCAATCATGACAATTTTGTTTGACACTTCCCCCGCCCCGGAAAGGAAACCTGTTCCATATAAAGATAAACTTGTGGTTTTGACTGTGCTTTGAAGGAAGCAAATGCCTCATACCAACAACTCTCAAGATCTTTGTTTCAACATTGACAAAATTTTGTCTTCTTGTTCATAGCAAATAGGTATTTTTCCATCATCCACTTTTTGAATTGCAAGGCATCAAAAACATTAGGATTCTGAGTCTTATGTTCAATTGACACTTGAACATACAAACAGGTGACATGTGAGCCAGAATTAATAGATCCAGAACTGGATAGTCGAACCTAATTATTAGTGAAGAGTCTGAAGACACAACATTAAATAAGAGAGTTCAGTTTACCACGCATAGCTCAAGCACTCACAAAGAAAGATAACACCCTACTTGTAGTGTGGACCCTATTTGCAATACATCTACAAGTGCATTCTCCATTTGTAGTACAGTCAATTCCTCCTTCCAACTATTGTCTATCCAATGAATCTAAGTAATTCTTGATTTTGAGCAAGAATAGAGATCATCTGCATTGAAGTGATGCTCCTAATGTCACTACAAAATCGCTCTATAGCATGTGAGGCAAATATATTTGCACAAAAAATTCTACCTTCTCCATAACTTTGTACCATGACATAATAAAATACAGTTAGCAAGTTACCTCCTTGAACCTGACTATGTTGGGATGCCTCAGTGATCTGTGATTTATGATTTCCCTCAGAACCTTTTCATCAATCTGAAACAAAAAGAGACAGCAATAACAATCTTCAAAAGACAAACTGCATATGGCAAGAAAACCTTAAAAGACCTCTATTGCATTATAACTGTGTGTTACACAAAAACCTTCAATAAAGCAAAACAGTAGATTAGGCATGTGTGTCTAGTCAAATACATATTGTTAGATTCAATAGCTGATTAGGAAAGTAAATGAAATAGATGTAAGAAAAAAAAAAAAGTTGTAGAAAAATCAAAAGAAAAATTGGTGGAAAATTGTTAGGCATGACCCTTATAATGACCTTACAGAAGATATAGCATAGATTGAACTGACTGGCAAGCTAGAAACCTTATAAGCCAACCCCACCTAATGAGATTAAGGCTTGATGGTGGTGTTTATCGAAGTCCACGTTAACAAGATTGTTAATGGTTGCAAGAATTCGTAGCTCTTGAGAATTTCAACAAATTTGTTCTCCAAAAGAATAATTAACTGATGATACTGGGTTCCAAGAACTGTATATGATGAACCAAGTTACACTGGAGTGACATCAGAGAGATTACAGTAGAGTATTGGCCAAAGAAGGTGAAGAAAAGGCAGTCGGCAAAAAATGTCAATACTCGAGTCTTCAGCATAAATCTGTCCAGAGCTCTCCATCACCACCAAAATATTATTTTTAATCCATCTGAGGCTCACAGTACATTCTGTGAAATTGTAACTTAAACTGAATGCTAGAATATTAACTACAACAAAATTTCTGACACCCTTCATTGGAACCCCTGGCTATGCTCCTATCTCTAGCTCTAGAAATATAAATGACACGAGTTTAACTATTTCTTGTCCTATATGGAATTTGTACAATAACATGCCATGGAAATACGCCAGTAAATCAAAATAATACCAGCCTATCTGTTTACAGTTTTTCCCCAGTAGAACTACAGGTCAATGGAAAAGTGAAAAGTTTTGGGGTAAAGTATAAGGAGATTGAGTTGGGCAACAGTCACTCTGTGTTAAGCATCCAATCCTACATGGACAAAATAAAAAGAACAATAAAGGGAGAAAGCACAAATCAAAACCTTTTTTTTTTTTCCTAACTTCTTGCAATTTTACAGATACCTAAAGTTCTTGTTTCAACACCAAGTCACACCAATAGCAGCCAAAATTTCCCAGAGACTTGTGGAAGAACATGCCAAAGTCATATCTGATGTCAAAAATGACCCTCGGCATTGGAAAATGCTTCCCAATCAAAACAATGTATATAAGACCATGACATTAAGCATCGCCAAACTCAAGAGAAATCAGCAACCCGTGTGATAATAGAAACCATGGCCATCTTTAGGCATTAAAATTGAACTATTTGGCTAACTAGAAGATTACCTTGCTCCCTCTTTCTATGTATTTGACGGCAAGAAGCTCCTTGGTCTTCTTGTGTCTCACCAGCCTTGCCACCCCAAAATTCCCAGAACCAAGTTCCTTCAATGGCTCGTACTTCTCCATTTCAGTGCAAACCCAGAATTTCCAGAGCAATAAAACTGAAGACCCAGAAAAGATGCCCGCCCAGATGGGGAAACCCAAGTGTTACAGACAGCGAGAGAAAATACTAAGAGAGATGAACTTGCAAAATCAACCAGAAAAAGAAAGGAAAGACCAAGTCTTTGATAGTTATTTAAGCTGGAATCAATAAAATAAAATAAAAATCTTGGAAAATCTAAGCAGAAAGCCAGAAACTATTTGTGACGACAGAGAAAGAGACATGCATTAGCTGCGGGACAAAAGTAAGCACAAGGTTCAGTCAAGTGGGGCTGTAAAGAATTGGAGCGTTTGAGGATCACTGGGTTGCTATCCGATTTCCTCATCGAGTTTCAAATATATGTTTATATTTTTAATTTCGGCAAGTAGTCAATTATATATTAAAAAAAACAATTATTGAGTTTTGGATTGAGACTTAAATCAAAAACTATGGCAGAGAGTCGGCGTAAACTGAAAAATGGTGATGGGCTTGGGAAGAGAAGGGTTTGAATATACGAAGAGTAATCGGTGTTTCGAAAAGTATATTAAAAATAAAGCAGACTTGTACTATGTATATTATAAGATATTACACTTCAAACAATTTGTATATAATAATATAGTTATACTTTTTAAGTTAATGGGTTGTTTGTGGGACCCAATGTAATGATATGGGTTGGCTGTAGGTGGCCAATCGTGGGCCGGATCATCTGAATAATCAAACCCAAAGCTATATAGAAAACCCTTTTTGTTTCTGTTGGCCAATCTGTCTTTTGTGCCCCGGCGGTGCATCTGGCTTGCCTGGCCCTTCATTCCACACTCATCTCCATCAAACCTCATCAAGCGATCAATTAAAGAATGTGCAAAACAAAAGGGCATTGCCCAAAGTTTAAACTAATTTGCCAAATAAGTGTTTTAGCTGCAAGTCAGAGACTATACTGTAGGATCTTTTAATTTCATTCGTTTTTTGTTGTGTAGTTCTCTTTAGATTTTTTTTTTCCAACTTTTTATTAGTATTTGCTTTGTATTATGGTATTTTTTATAGTATTTTTCATAAATTGTACTAATGAAAATGTGAATTATGCAAACTTATTCAAACTTATTTTATGAATTGACACTGTGCATTTACGTGGAGCAAAGGTGTATGTATGATAATTTAGGTTGGAATGTTAAGAATGTTAAGTGTTGAGTTTGCCTCGAGTTTGAGTGATTGGAGATCAGTGAAATTTTAGTGATCTATCGGCTAAAAGATTTAGAATAGTTAGATTTCAATTTCGAAATGTAATTTTTCTTAATTTTTGGGGTCTAATTGTAATATCTCCAATGTTGGTTAGTTTTATTGGTGTGTCCGTCATTTCTATAAATAAGAAGACATAGGGTAATTGATAGTATTAATGGTAATTGATAAGTTCTCAGTTTTCATTTGTGATCGAATGTTGTGTCGTTCTTGAGAATGAAAGGCTAAGTGATAAAGAATTTTGTCCTTGGGTATTCTTGAAATAACATGGGTTTTATACTCAGGGATATAGATGAAGAAGAAGGCTTGATGTAGTGATTAATTTTCTACTTAATAAAAGACTATTATGTGGGTGTTGGACTACTGAATGTAGGTTTGCTGATTAGTGGTTAATTTTGTAAAAATTTTGTTATAATTATACCTTTCTTTCGATCTTAAATATTGTTTAAATTAGATATTAATATATATTTTATGGTTATATGTAAATTTAAATTGAAAGATGAATGAAATGAAGTTCTAAAGTAAATAATAATAATATATAAAATTATATATAATACATATATATCATTATATGCATGCATGTAATATATATATAATATAATCTAATATATATATGTGCCATGTGTAATACATATATATAATATATAATTTATTAATAACATTAAATTATTTTTATTTTTTTTAGGCATGAAGAATTCAAGCCCATGAAGACTTAAAGTCCATGAAGAATTCAAGCCCATGAAAAATTAAAGTCCATGAAGAATTCAAGTCCATGAAGAAATCAAAGCCATGGAGAAATCAAGTCCATGAAGAAATCAAACCCATGAAAAATTAAAGTCCATGAAGAATTCAAGCTCATGAAGAATTAAGGCCCAATTTGAGCAACCCATGGAAAATATTATTTGGAGAAGGCCCAAGGATTATTTTTAATCCTAATGAAGATTAAAAACCAATTTATAGAAATCTATTTTTATTTTTTATGTGAGAGCTTTATTAGGTGTGTTTTTTAGCTAAAATCCATTTAACTATTAGGTGGATATTATAGCTAAAATCCATTTAACTTTATGAGTGCTTTATTAGGTATGTATTTTAGCTAAAATCCATTTAATATTAGGTGTGTATTATAGCTAAAATTCATTTAACTTTAAGTGTGTGAGTGCCCATTAGATATAATTATGTCTAATTGAATAATTGAAATTGTGTGGTTTGTATTGCATCTTGTGGCCTATAAATAGCTCACTTGATTGCATTTGTAAGTGTGATTATTATTCTTGAATAAAAGTTTAGTTGTTTCCTTATAATTCTCTCTTTGAGAATTGTTCTTGTTCTTTCTCATTTTCTTTAGTACTTTCTCTTATAATCTTACTTTTTTTTCTTTCTTCTTTTAAATTCTTATGTCATTTATTATTACTTTATTATTCACCGCCTAAATGGCCGGTTAATTTGTGCCTTTAAATTTCTGTAATTTTAATTCTTGTCATTTAATTATTCACCGCCTAAATGGCCGGTTAGTTTATGCCTTTAAATTTCTGCAATTTTAATTCTTGTCATTTAATTATCCACCGCCTAAATGGCCGGTTAGTTTATGCTTTTAAATTTCTTGTCATTTAAATTCTGTTATTTAAATTACGTCATTTAAATTTCTGTCAATTAACTTTCAAATAAAAATGAGTAGTTAAATCTAATCTTGGGTTAAGGCAAGGACAGTGTCCAATGCCAATAATTCCCAAAGAAAGCTGCGCTTTAAATAAGTAACATTAATTTAAATTTCAGTATGAGTGTGTATTAATTATTAAAAAATCACTAGGTTTGGATTGGAGCGTAAGCCTAACTTAGAGCTTTCATGCCATGTATGAGAGTTACTAGAACTGGAAACGCTATCATACCCAAACTCGGATGATTAATTTAGTTGTTTTGTATATTAATTGTAATTGAATTTATGGTAGTTGCTTAAATTAGAATCCCGCATATCATGTATGGGGATTGCTTAACCTAGAACTATCATCATCTCTAATTGCATTTAATAACAAACCCTCATATCTGAAATTAAATTAATGTTGCTAATCTTATATGCTAAAATTTGGGAATCAACAGGTTGGTACTGAAATTGTCTTAACTCAAGCACTATCCAAATTCATATTTTTACGTTTAATGTTTATTTCAATTTTTGCCTTACTTTATTTTCTAGTATCTGTTGTCTAAAAACAAAACCATAAAAAATCTTGTTGTCAATTTGTCCAAATGCGTGTGCGTGTGTGTGACATTCTTTTTCTTTTGCCATAAATAAATCTCTCAGTGGACGACCTGGATTCATCCAGAAAATATAAATTTAAATTTGGACTACAACTGCACTCGTACACTGGCGAGTATAAACCTCTCACTAAAATAAAAAAAATATAAAAGTTTTATTATGATTTGTTTTTATTGTGTTTTAATTGCAGGGTGAGAGTGCAGCCATTTGCCTAGGGGCATTCTGAACCAGGATAATCTTGATCTCTTTGGGTGGTTTGATCTTTTTTCATTTACTGATCTTGCATATTCTTCTGTTATAACCGATTGTTTTTATTGTCATTATGATTTCGTGATTGTGTAAGGATTTGATAGAAGTATTCTTCTCATGTGTTCATGATTTTTAAGTCCCAACGACAACAATCTGGTATCAGAGCCTCCCTTCAAACCAAGATAAGCTTTCTTACTACTTTTTCTTAATAGTCTCCTATTGATTCTTTGAGTCATTAGTTTTGATTATGGTTGCAATAAGATACGATATAGAGAAATTCACTAGCCAAAATGATTTTTGTCTTTGGAGGATCAAAATGAAAGCACTTCTAGGGAACTTAAGACTGAAATGAGCACTAGAAGAAGAAAAGAAATTGCCCAAATCTAGCACTGTTGAACAGAAACAAGAATTAACAAAATAGAGGAAAGAAATAGATGAAAAAGCCTATAATACTTTAATTCTTAATCTCGGTGATAAGGTCTTGCGAGAGGTCTCTAAGATGACCACTACATTATCCCTATGGAATAAACTAGAGACCATGTACTTGACCAAGACCCTTTCCGCTTAATTATTCTTGAAAACCAAATTTTTCTCATTTAGAATGAGAGAATGCTAAAAGCTACAAGACCATATAGATGACTTTACAAAGATTTATCTAGACCTTGAAAATATTAATATAAAGTATGGCGATGAGGATAAGCCTCTCATCCTTTTGCATTCTTTATCTAGGTCTTATGAGACTTTTGTTGGCATATGGACTCTCCGGGCCCAATTTTGGCCCTTTCCTTAGGCCCAATCTCAATCCAATATTGGTCATCTCCTCTGGCCCAACACCAGTCTGCCACAACATCATTACATCCCCTGTTGGGTATTTGCGCGGCCGTCTTAGACCCCATCCTTATTAATAGTGAATCTCATCCACATTAACGAGGGTTTCATCGTCACTATGCTACCACTTAGAAACCTCTACCGGCGTCGGATAGTCAGTCTCAATGATTAGTGGTTAATTTTGTAAAAATTTTGTTATAATTATACCCTTCTTTTGATCTTAAAAATGGTTTAAATTAGATATTAATATATATTTTATGGTTATATGCAAGTTTAAATTGAAAAATGAATGAAATGAAATTTTAAAGTAAAATTTAATAATAATAATAATAATATATAAAATTATATATAATACATATACATCATTATATGCATGCATGTAATATATATATATAATATAATCTAATATATATATATGTGTGCCATGTGTAATACATATATATAATATATAATTTATTAATAACATTAAATTATTTTTTTTTTAGGCATGAAGAATTCAAGCCCATGAAGATTTAAAGTCCATGAAGACATCAAATCCATGAAGAAATCAAACCCATGAAGAAATCAAGCCCATGAAGATTTAAAGTCCATGAAGACATCAAATCCATGAAGAATTCAAGCCCATGAAGAATTAAGGCCCAATTTGAGCAACCCATGGAAGATATTATTTGGAGAAGGCCCAAGGATTATTTTTAATCCTAATAAAGATTAAAAAACCAATTTATAGAAATCTATTTTTATTTTTTATGTGAGAGCTTTATTAGGTATGTTTTTTAGCTAAAATCCATTTAACTATTAGGTGGATATTATAGCTAAAATCCATTTAACTTTAAGTGTGTGAGTGCCCATTAGATATAATTATGTCTAATTGAATAATTGAAATTGTGTGGTTTGTATTGCATCTTGTGGCCTATAAATAGCTCACTTGATTGCATTTGTAAGTGTGATTATTATTCTTGAATCAAAGTTTAGTTATTTCCTTAGAATTCTCTCTTTGAGAATTGCTTTTGTTCTCTCTCATTTTCTTTAGTATTTTCTCTTGTGATCTTACTTTCTTCCTTTCTTCCTTTCTTCTTTTAAATTCTTATGTCATTTATTATTACTTTATTATTCACCGCCTAAATGGACGGTTAGTTTATGCCTTTAAATTCTTGCAATTTTAATTCTTGTCATTTTATTGTTCACCGCCTAAATGGACGGTTAGTTTATGCCTTTAAATTCTTGCAATTTTAATTCTTGTATTTTAATTATCTACCGCCTAAATGGCCGGTTAGTTTCTTCTATTTTAATTCCTGTCATTTAAATTCTGTTATTTAAATTATGTCATTTAAATTGTTGTCAATTAATTTAATAGAGATGAGTAGCTAAATCTAATCTTGGGTTAAGGCAAGGACAGTGTCTAACGCCAATGATTCCCAAAGAAAGCTACGCTTTAAATGAGTAACATTGGTTTAAACTTCAATATGAGTTTGTTTTGATTATTGAAAAATCACTAGGTTTGGATTGGAGCGTAAACCTAACTTAGAGCTTTCATGTCACGCATGAGAGTTACTAGAACTGGAAACGCTATCATACCCAAACCCGGATGATTAATTTAGTTGTTTTGTGTATTAATTGTAATTAAATTTATGGTAGTTTTTTAAATTAGAATCCCGCATATCATGTATGGGGATTGCTTAAACTAAAGCTATCATTATCTTTAATTGCATTTAATAACAAATCCTCATATATGAAATTAAATTAATGTTGCTAATCTTTTATGCTAATATTTGGGAATCAACGGGTTGGCACTGAAATTGTCTTAACTCAAGTACTTTCCAATTTCATATTCTCACGTTTAGTATTTATTTCAACTTCTATCTTGCTTTATTTTCTAGTATTTGTTATCTAAAAAATTATAAAAAATCATGTTATCAATCCATCTAAATGCGTGTGCGTGTGTGTGACATTCTTTTTTTTCTTTTGCCATAAATAAATCTCTCAGTGGACGACCTGGACTTATCCAGAAAGTATAAATTTAAATTTGAACTACAACTGCACTCGTACACTGACGAGTATAAACCTCTCGCCTAAATAAATAAAAAAATATAAAATTTTTATTGTGTTTTGTTTTGTGTTTTAATTGCAGGGTGAGAGTGCAGTCACTCAACACTTGCAAACGCACGACGCATGCATGCAGGAGGGCATCTCCTCTTCCTATACCAGTCAACTCTTCTCAAAGTTAAGGTATGTTCTGATCTCTGACCTACTGATACACTGTATTTCCTTACTCTCTTACTCATTCGAGCGTCGGAGTGCTTGTAGGTGCCAGCCACCCCTCGGACTGACCCATCGTCGGAGCCCACGCCATGCCGTTGCGATCTCACCTCCAATCATCATCTTTTGGTCAAGAAGGAACATATGGCGCCCACCGTGGGCTCAGTAAAACTTGCCTACCCCATAAGTTCACAAAAGCCTTTTAAACCAACCTTCTCGTTGTCGCACTATGGCACAAACTGGAAACGCCTACACCCAAGGATCAAGCTATGATTGCCACCACCTAACTACCCGCACCCATTCCCGCATCGATCCACCCCCAGTTGATCAGAGAACTAGGGTTATTGACACCATTTGTGGAGGTTTTACCAACGGAGTGTCAAGCTCGGCACAAGAGCAACACCCTCATGCGGTCATGACAATAGATGATACTAAGAAGAAACCAAGAAGAATGACCTGACACTTTGCGATTAGCTTCATAGATAAAGACCTCTAATGAGTTGATCTGCACCCGAAGATCCCGTGGTAATTTCGATTGTCGTCGCTGATTTTTTAGTAAGGAAGGTTTTAGTAGACCTAGGCAGCTCAGCTGACTTGTTGTACATGTCTACCCTGAGAATGATGGGCATTTCTAAATGAAAGTTGGGACCATTTAGTGAAAACTTGATCGACTTCTCAAGAGAACAGGTAGGTGTCAAAGGCTACATCGACCTGTCGACCTTGTTCAGGACAACTCTGCTAGTCAAAGCCATCACTATCCGGTACCTGGTGGTGGATTGTTGGATGTCATACAACTTGCTCCTAGGCCGACCATTTCTCAACGCTTTGGGTGTAGTAGTATCCACCTCC
Organism: Diospyros lotus; assembly: GCF_014633365.1. Classification (NCBI taxonomy): domain Eukaryota; kingdom Viridiplantae; phylum Streptophyta; class Magnoliopsida; order Ericales; family Ebenaceae; genus Diospyros; species Diospyros lotus. The sequence continues at coordinate 10,107,721 of NC_068349.1, read as the reverse complement.
CATCTCACCATGAAGTTCTCGATATCAAACACCAAGGTCGAGGTCATCCACACTGACCAAAAGGAGACCCGACGATGTTACCACGACAGCATCAAAATCCAGGGGCCCAAGCCTAACAAGGACAAGAAGAGGGGTGACACCTCTTGTAGCAACCAAGCAGCCGGCGCCAGTAGCCAGGACCTGCAACACCACATACATATTGTCGAGCTAGACCCACGGAGCGAGCTCTCGAACAGGTGTCTAATTAGTGGTTAATTTTGTAAAATTTTGTTATAATTATAACCCCCGTTTTGATTTTAAATTGGTTTAATTGAATAGTTTTGTGTAATATATATATATATAATAATATATAATATATTATAATAAACATGTAAGTATAATACATATACTCAATGGAGTGCATGCATGGAGCATTTATATAATGTATAAGTATATAATATACTATATAATATATCATATAAATATATACATAATATAATATATAATTTAATAACACTCACTTGCTTGTTTGTAGGCATAAAGAATGTGGGCTTGGAGACTCAAATTAGATTGAAGAATGAAAAATTAAAGCTCATGAAGAATTAAAGTCCATGAAGAATTAAGACCCAACTTGAGCAACTCATAGAAGATATCATTTGGAGAAGGCCCAAGCATTATTTTTAATCCTAATGAAGATCAAAAACCTAATTGTAGAAATTTATTTTTAAATATTTGTTTTGTAAGTGCTTCATTAGGTGTGTTTTTTAGCTAAAATCCATTTAACTATTAGGTGTGCATTATAGCTAAAATCCATTTAACTTTAAGAGTGCTTTATTATGCGTGTATTTTAGCTAAAATTCATTTAATATTAGGTGTGTATTATAGCTAAAATCCATTTAATTTTAAGTGTGTGAGTGCCCATTAGATATAATTATATTTAGTTGAATAATTGAAATTGTGTTGTTTGTATTGCATCTTATAGGCTATAAATAGCTCACTTGATTACATTTGTAAGGGAGATTATTATTTTTGAATCAAAACTTAATTATTTTCTTAGAATTCTCTCTTTGAGAATTGCTTTTATTCTTTCTTATTTTCTCTTGTGATCTTACTTCCTTTTTTTCTTTTTTTAAATTCTTATGTCATTTATTGTTACTTTATTATTTACTGTCTAAATGGCCGGTTAATTTATGCCTTTAAATTTCTATAATTTTAATTCTTATCTTTTAATTATCTACCGCCTAAATGGCCGGTTAATTTCTGCTATTTTAATTCCTTTCATTTAAATTCTGTTATTTAAATTACGTCAGTTAAATTCCTATCAATTAACTTTCAAATAAAGATGAGTGGCTAAATCTAATTTTGAGTTAAGGCAATGACAGTGTCCAACGCCAATGATTCCCAAAGAAAGCTGCGCTTAAAATGAGTGACATTAATTTAAATTTCAGTATGAGTGTGTATTAATTATTGAGAAATCACTATATTTGGATTGGAGCGTAAGCCTAACCTAAAGCTTTCATGTCATGTATGGAAGTTATTAGAACTAGAAACGTTATCATACCCAAACCCGGATGATTAATTTAGTTGTTTTGTGTATTAATTGCAATTGGATTTATGGTAGTTACTTAAACTAGAATCCCGCATATCATGCATGGGGATTGCTTAAACTAGAACTATCATCATCTCTAATTGCATTTAATAACAAACCCTCATATCTGAAATTAAATTAATGTTGCTAATCTTTTCTACTAAAATTTGGGAATCAACGGGTTGGCGCTGAAATTGTCTTAACTCAAGTACTATCCAATTTCATATTCTCACATTCAATATTTATTTCAACTTCTACCTTACTTTATTTTCTAGTATTTGTTATCTAAAAAATCCATAAAAAAAATCTTGTTGTCAATTCATCTAAATACGTGTGCATGTGTGTTACATTCTTTTTTTTCTTTTGCCATAAATAAATTTCTCAGTGGACGACCTGGACTCATCCAGAAAATATAAATTTAAATTTGGACTACAACTGAACTCATACACTGACGAGTATAAACCTCTCACTAAAATAAATATATATATATAATTTTTATTGTGTTTTATTTTGTGTTTTAATTGTAGGATGAGAGTGCAGCCAGTGTCCCCAACCCACAGAGGAGCTCCACCATGTAGGCTTGGGCCAATGCTTGGAACAGATCGTCCACATAGGCTCTACGTTACCAAGTGAGCTAAAGGAGAGGCTCATCTGTCTACTTCGACAGAACACCGACCTCTTCACCTGGACCCCGACTAACATGCCCGGGATAAATCCACTTGTCATCTGCCACAAGCTGGTATTGGATCCAAAGGCCAGATCAGTCGCCCAGAGGAAGAGAAGACTGGGAGAAGAAAGACGGCATGCAACCGCTGAGGAAACCACCAAACTCCTAATGGTCGGATTCATCAGAGAGGTCCCATACACAACATGGCTCACCAACATGGTCATGGTAAAAAAATCCTCAGAAGAGTGAAGAATATGTGTCGACTTCATCGACCTAAATAGAGCGTGCCCAAAGGATTCATACCCACAGCCCAACATCAATCGCCTTATGGATGTGGCCTCCGGGTATAGGTACTTAAGTTTCATGAATGCCTACTCTAGTTACAATCAGATTCGGATGCACCCCAAGGACGAAGAAAAAAACGCATTCATCACAAAAAATGCCAATTTCTGTTATTGGGTCATGCCATTCGGGCTAAAGAATGCAGGCATGACATACCAACGATTGATGAATAAAGTATTCGCCAAACAGATCGGCCGGAACATCGAAGTCTATGTAGATGACATGGTGGCTAAGACTTCAGAAAAACAGGACCACTGCTTGGACCTAATCGAAATCTTCGCGCAACTCCGGTAACACCGCATGAGGCTTAACCCTGACAAATGCACATTCGGGGTGCAAGTCGATAAGTTTCTTGGATTCATGCTAAACAACCGAGAAATTGAAGCCAACCCTGAAAAATGCGAAGCCATCCTCGCAATGCGTAGTCCTGTAGCCTGAATGAGGTCCAGCAACTGGCAGGCTGAATAACAACTTTGTCCCGCTTCTTCCTGAAGTCGGTCGATCGAGAGAAGTCATTCTTCCAATGCCTAAAAAAGTCAATCGAATTCCAGTGGATGGAAGAATGCAAAATCGCCTTTCAGGAACTAAAGGCCTTTCTAGCGGCCCCCCCATACTGTCGAGACCAGAGCCTAGAGAGGAACTTTCACTCTACCTCTCTATTACTGCTAATGCCCTCAGTGCAATACTAGTCAGAGAGGAAGGTAAAACGCAGCGGCCAGTATACTTCTTTAGCAAAACCTTTCAAGGAGCCGAACTACTGTACTATAAGATCGAAAAACTAACGCTAGCACTGGTGACGACAACCCGAAAGCTTAGGCCATATTTCCAAAGTCATCAGATCATGGTCCAGACTGATTAGGTGATCCTGCAAATACTCCAGAAGCCGGAGCTTTCAGGAAGAATGATCGCATGGTTGGTTGAGCTTTCCGAATTTGGCATATAATACCAGTCACATAAGCACGTCAAATCCCAGGAAGCGGGGCTTGGATCATCCTAGAAAGACCCAGTGGTCTGATACTCGAGCAATCACTCCGCTTCAACTTCAAGGCAACCAACAACCAAGCAAAATATGAGACCCTTATAGCCGGTTTAAGCATAACAAAGGAAATTGGGGCATCCCAGTTAATTGTTAAGAGCGACTCCCAACTAGTAACCAACTAAGTCAAGGGCGAATTCCAGACAAAAGAACCACAGCTTGTCTGATACCTCCACAAGGTTAGAACCCTGGTGAAAATTTTTGACTATTTTCAAATTAAATATATCCCCAGGGAGCAAAACCTGCGAGCAGATCTACTATTAAAACTTGCCAGCACCAAGAAGCCTGGAAACAACCAGTCGGTCATATAGAGGCCCTGGATTTGCCCACCATCGATCTCCCTAACATACAAACAATAGAAGTAGAGCCTGAAATCTGGGGAACTCCTATCATTCAATTCCTGCAAAGCGGAACGCTCCTTATTAACGCTGAAGAAGCCAAGAGACTCAGGAGAACAGCTTGCTACTTTACCCTACTCGAGAACCAACTGTACCGAAGAAGTTACTCCATGCCACTTCTCAAATGTGTTAACCTCAACCAATCCGTCTACATCATGATCGAGATACATAAAAGGGTATGTGGAGGCCACCTTGGCGAGCGGTCCCTAGCAGCAAAAATACTGAGAGTCGGATATTATTAGCCAACAATGAGGAACGACTGTCTGGCCTATGTGAAACATTATGACAAGTGCCAAAAGTTCGCAAATGCGCATCATTCCTTGCCTGAAAAGCTCCACAACCTCGACAACCCTTGGCCATTTTACAAATGAGGAATAGACATTCTCGAACCCTTTCCAACTACAGCAGGACAACTTAAGTTTATGGTAGTGGCAATCGACTACTTCACAAAATGGATTGAGGCCGAGCCCCTGGCTATAATCACTACCAAAAGAATTCAAAAATTTATCGAGAAGAATATCATTTGTCGATATGGTCTTCCTAGGGTGCTAAGCTTGGGCAACGGCACTCAATTCACTAATGGTAAAAATCCAAGACTTCTGCCAAGAGCTCGGTATCCACCAGGTTTGTACCTCAATTGAGCACCCCCAGACCAATGGCCAAGCGAAAGCTGCCAACAAGGTCATACTGGCAAGGCTAAAGAAGTGACTCGACGGGGCAAAATGAGCCTGACCAGATGAACTCCCCATGGTATTGTGGTTATACCACACCACAGCTCAAACATCGACCAAGGAAATCCCTTTTCAATTCACTTATGGGTCAGAAGCTATGATCACAGTTGAGATCGAGGAACCTAGTCCCAGACTACAGTACTTCTGAGAAGACACCAACAATGAAAAACAACGAGCCGACCTCGACCTTATCCAAGAAATCCGAGGGCAAGCCCAAATACGTGAACAGAATGCCAAACAAATAGCAACTCGAAAATACAACAAAAGGGTAAAATCGAGAAGATTTCAAGAATGAGACCTGGTCCTAAGGAAGATTGAAGGCCCAAGCAAACAACCCGTACAAGAAAAGCTCGACGCTAACTAGGAAGGCCCTTACAGAGTCACCAACAGCCTCGACAACGGAGCTTACCACTTAGCCGAACTCCCAGGAAGGCCCCGGCCCAGGTTGTGGAATAAGGCTAGCCTACAGAGATATTATAGCTAAACAATTATTTCCTTACCTCGTCTAACATCCCGTATCGAGCGATAAGAAGGATCGGAACAACTTACCTTGATGGACCTATGCAAACTTCCCAGGCCCACCCATCCTTGGATTACCCAGGTCAAGCAGGCTTAATTTCGGAGTTGTTTGCCAACATTCAGCCCAAAAGGTATCCAGGTGGTGTTGTTTCCTTTCTTACACTATCCTCGATATATATTAACCTTTATGGGCTCTCGGGGTATTACACCTCGAGCTTTCTCAGTCTCACCCTAGCCCAGAGTAAACCTCGGCCTCTCCTTGAAGATAACCTTGTATCAAACAAGCATTGGCAGACCTCAGTCTAGCCCCGGCCTCGAGTAATCTCGGTCACTCTCCCTGAAGATAGCCTTGTATCAAACAGGCATTGACAGACCTCAGTTTAGCCCCAACCTCAAGTAACCTTGGCCACTTTCCCTAAAGATAGCCTTGTATCAAACATGCACAACATAAATATATCTTGGGTCACCTCGGACTTACTCGACCAGCTAAATATAAGGTACCCAAGAATTTTTCATTTATTACTCATAACTCATTCAATACAAGTATTAACAGGACCTCAAGCCTGACTGCACTCTCACCCTGCAATTAAAACACAAAACAAAACACAATAAAAATTTTATAATTTTTTATTTATTTAGGCGAGAGGTTTATACTCGTCAGTGTACGAGTGCAGTTGTAGTTCAAATTTAAATTTATACTTTCTGGATAAGTCCAGGTCGTCCACTGAGAGATTTATTTATGGCAAAAGAAAAAAAAGAATGTCACACACACGCACACGCATTTAGATGGATTGATAACATGATTTTTTATAATTTTTTAGATAACAAATACTAGAAAATAAAGCAAGATAGAAGTTGAAATAAATACTAAACGTGAGAATATGAAATTGGAAAGTACTTGAGTTAAGACAATTTCAGTGCCAACCCGTTGATTCCCAAATATTAGCATAAAAGATTAGCAACATTAATTTAATTTCATATATGAGGATTTGTTATTAAATGCAATTAAAGATAATGATAGCTTTAGTTTAAGCAATCCCCATACATGATATGCGGGATTCTAATTTAAAAAACTACCATAAATTTAATTACAATTAATACACAAAACAACTAAATTAATCATCCGGGTTTGGGTATGATAGCGTTTCCAGTTCTAGTAACTCTCATGCGTGACATGAAAGCTCTAAGTTAGGTTTACGCTCCAATCCAAACCTAGTGATTTTTCAATAATCAAAACAAACTCATATTGAAGTTTAAACCAATGTTACTCATTTAAAGCGTAGCTTTCTTTGGGAATCATTGGCGTTAGACACTGTCCTTGCCTTAACCCAAGATTAGATTTAGCTACTCATCTCTATTAAATTAATTGACAACAATTTAAATGACATAATTTAAATAACAGAATTTAAATGACAGGAATTAAAATAGAAGAAACTAACCGGCCATTTAGGCGGTAGATAATTAAAATACAAGAATTAAAATTGCAAGAATTTAAAGGCATAAACTAACCGTCCATTTAGGCGGTGAACAATTAAATGACAAGAATTAAAATTGCAAGAATTTAAAGGCATAAACTAACCGTCCATTTAGGCGGTGAATAATAAAGTAATAATAAATGACATAAGAATTTAAAAGAAGAAAGGAAAAAAGTAAGATCACAAGAGAAAATACTAAAGAAAATGAGAGAGAACAAAAGCAATTCTCAAAGAGAGAATTCTAAGGAAATAACTAAACTTTGATTCAAGAATAATAATCACACTTACAAATGCAATCAAGTGAGCTATTTATAGGCCACAAGATGCAATACAAACCACACAATTTCAATTATTCAATTAGACATAATTATATCTAATGGGCACTCACACACTTAAAGTTAAATGGATTTTAGCTATAATACACACCTAATATTAAATGGATTTTAGCTAAAATACATACCTAATAAAGCACTCATAAAGTTAAATGGATTTTAGCTATAATATCCACCTAATAGTTAAATGGATTTTAGCTAAAAAACATACCTAATAAAGCTCTCACATAAAAAATAAAAATAGATTTCTATAAATTGGTTTTTTAATCTTTATTAGGATTAAAAATAATCCTTGGGCCTTCTCCAAATAATATCTTCCATGGGTTGCTCAAATTGGGCCTTAATTCTTCATGGGCTTGAATTCTTCATGGATTTGATGTCTTCATGGACTTTAAATCTTCATGGGCTTGATTTCTTCATGCCTAAAAAAAAAAAAAAAATAATTTAATGTTATTAATAAATTATATATTATATATATGTATTACACATGGCACACATATATATATATTAGATTATATTATATATATATTACATGCATGCATATAATGATGTATATGTATTATATATAATTTTATATATTATTATTATTATTATTAAATTTTACTTTAAAATTTCATTTCATTCATTTTTCAATTTAAACTTGCATATAACCATAAAATATATATTAATATCTAATTTAAACCATTTTTAAGATCAAAAGAAGGGTATAATTATAACAAAATTTTTACAAAATTAACCACTAATCATACCCCCCAACTTAAACATTGCTAGTCCCTTAGCAATCAGACTATACACATGCCAAGTTTTAATAACTGTATGAATGTAAAAATTTTAAATTTGAAATCGAAATGCATAAAATTGAATAAATAATTTAGCATTCTAAATCAGATTTTTGGTTAAAGATCATACAATCTCAGGAATAGCAATTAGGATGACCAACACACAGACTTACTCTCTTGAAGTTTTGACTCAAATCTCACTATGGATTTTCCCTCCAATAAAAAGGATTTCTCAGGTGTACACACAAGGGGGTGCACCGTTATAAGAGTAAATGCAGAACAAGTTCAAAACTCAGTGTCATCCCAAATACAAGGAACGTATTTTCATGAAAGAACAAGGAAATTGACATAGCTTCATGATTGGAATAATGCTCTAGATGAGTAACTTCTGAATTTAAACATGATTCCCTACTCCAAACTCGAATTCTGAGATCACATGATTTATAGCATAAAATGGGACCAGACTGGGTTGTAATGGGGCTATGAGGTTAATACGGGTTGTCAAAGAAAAGGTAGATTATGGAAAGTGTGTGTGTCGGGATTTTTTTTTTTTTTTTTTTTTTTAAGCAGTTATGCTGAATAGCTAAGAGAAGTTGTCCCATTTTTTTTTCACTTTTTTTTTTTTTTTTTTTTTTTTTTTTTTTTTTTTTTTTTTTTTTTTTTTTTTTTTCTCTTTTTCTCTTTTTCTTTCTCTTTAAATATGAAAATAGATAGACAGATTAATTCCCAAAAACACACCAGGTTGGTCAAAATTCATATTGTTTTGGGTAAAACGAAGGTAGCGAAGAAAGTTGTACTACAAATGGCTCAAAAGGGCTACCAAAGGAGGTTAATTTAAAGAAAGAAAAAGGTTTAATAAGCTCAAAATGAAAGAAATTGATCCCCCTATCATGCTTCTACAAAACGATGATACTCAGTCATCTAATTCAGAGTTTGAAACCAGTCAAACTTATCCGTTATCATACTAGACATTCAATGCGAATTGATGTTTTGAAGCCATTGAAAAGATAAGATAAACAATAAAGCATATTTAGAGTAAGTGTTATTTCACTCAGAATTAACGGTTATTAGGCTCAAACACTCACTTGGGTAATAGTCTCCACTTTTGTTGAGAGATCATACAGTGTACTAATCAGCTAATTACTGTTACCTTTGACTTTATGACCGATAACTAATTTTTAAATTTTGAATCCCCGATGAATGCAAATTACTTATTCTAATGCATATACGTTTTCAAATAAGAAATCAATGCATTCATGTTTTGTATTGCAAACTTAACCGGCTATCAGTGCATAACTTCAAGCTTTAGGAATAGCATTATTTAAAACACATAATTTTTTTTTTTTATTATTATTATTTTTTATTTTTTTAATAAGAGCAGATAAAGATAATCAAAATCACACAATACTACAAACTAGCAATAGCAAACTCACAGTTAAATATGAACCAGATAATTCATAATTAGACCTTACACCCCCCAACTTGAATTGCAGTAATAAACTAGGGTTGTTAGGAATACCTGTAACTCCACAAGTCCATAGATTTGCTGTGAACTGCTAAAACTTAAACAACAAATGAGCATACCATATATATATATATTTATATTTTCACACCAAAATAAAAATTCCATGCAAGTCATAAGATAAAAAAAATGCGTCTCAAGAGTACAAAAAGTACTCCTTACTCAGCCATCTTATCAAAGACTTTGCCTAACAACATTCCACAGTTTTTTTTTTTTTTTTTTTTTAAGAACACAACCAAGAAAAATCCTGTAAGTTGTTCAATACTTAAAATGCGTCTCAAGAGTACAAAAAGTACTCCTTACTCAGCCATCTTAATAAAGAGCATTTCTCACAGTGATAAATCTAAATTAATCGGACCCCTTTGGCGCTTGTTACTAATTGCCTTAGACCAGTCTATCCAAGGCTCATAAGGATCGTGCTGTGGAACATAAGTGTGTAATTTTTCTAGCAGCTCATCAATGGTGGATGCGGAAATGAGAATCTTTCTTGCTGAAAGAGAAATGAACTTTTGATCCACAGCCTGATCAAGAAAAGAGAGCAACCCATCAAAAAAATGGTTAACATTTAAAAGTCCAATGGGTTTGGTATGGAGATTACTCTTGGCCCAGGAGATTATACAAAACATTTCTTCAAGTGTTCCAAAACCTCCTGGTAAAGCAATGAAGGCGTCTGACTGATAAATCTTACAAGCCATACGCTCAGACATAGAAGTCGTTTCTATAAGTTGACCGCGTGTAATCCCAGAAATATGTGGTTCAGCTAAAGGGAATGGCATTACACCTACCACAGATGAATTTCCAAGATGTACAGCTTGTGAAACATAACCATTCAATCCACGACTTCCCCCTCCATATACCAAATTAATTTTTTTTTCTCCTAATTTTTTGCCTAGTTCGCTTGCTGCAAGTGCGTAACAAATATCACTCCCAAGTTGAGAGCCACAAAGTACACATATGGTTTTGATTCGACGAACTAACTGACCTTCCATGTTTGTTCCTTTTGTATGCCCTGGAAAGAGATTTAGCGATCAAAAGTAGCTATACAACAATTCAACAAGAAATAAATACAAACAAAAATCATGCGTATGTATAAGTAGTTGTGATTGTGGCTCACATCTTCCTCTGGTTTTACGTCCAGAAACGGCTTAAACACTTTCTATGAAGCGGGGATAAGCTTCCCATCCAATTTTCTTATAGATTGGCAAACAGGGTCGTTTTTAGTCAGATTCCCAAGACTATAGCGTTGGTGGTCACTTCTGAACTGGGTCCATAAAGCAAGAAGTTCTCTTTGCACTATTCCACATGGATGCGTCTCAAGAGTCAATCGGATATCATCCAAAGACTCCTTACTCAGTCCATCCTTTATGAAACTAATTTTATCTTCTCGATTTATGGACGTAAACCCCACAGATTTGCATCGTGTGTTACAGGTCCATCGAGCACATTTGTAACAACCATTCACTCTTTTCGCTCTTCTTTTCTTCGAAAAACTACTCTTCCCTAAACCTGGAAAGTGCTTAAAACTCGGTGAAGTTTCACCAGCTAATCGAACTTTTGCTTCGATCAGCCAACGAATATCTTCAGGGATGTTATTAAGCATCAACAACCTAAGTCTTTCACACCTAGCAACATAAATTTTTTTCAAATCATTCTGCGGGAGAGATGGATAGTACTTGTGAATTTTTGAGAGATAAAGATCCATTTTTTTTTTATTTATTTTTTTTTTTAACTATACTAAGAAGAAAGTAAAGAACTATAAACTTTACAAAAGGGATGAGAGTACCTGATCGGAGGATAACACAAAGGAGAGAAGATTGAGCTCAAGAAGGGTGACTTGCCTCATACAGATATGGAGTCTCTTATAGAGCAACGGTCATCACTATTCTACACTCGAGTCGAGACATGTCACAATTACAGGGTCAGGCTTGGCGTCTCTTTTTCAACGTTTGGTGCCTCATTTTTCAACATTTGGCAGTGTGCCTTATCCTTTATAGGGCAGTGTGATTGCACTGCCCAAGAAAAGATAGCTACCACCAGCGTCAATTCTGTCTCTCTCAATTCAAATTTTTTTTTTTTTTTTTTAATTTTTTTTTTTTTTTTTTGGTAAATTTTTATTTTTTTTTTATTTTTATTTTTTTTTAGTAGGGGCCCAACAAAATCATATATATCACACAAGACAATATTATCAAGTCAATCAAAATTATTTCACTAATAAATCAATAAGTACACCTTACCCCCCAACTTAAATTGCGCATTGTCCTCAATCGGCAATAAAAGGATAGAAGATAGGCATACCTGACGGTCTTCAATACATGAACTCGTATGGAAAAATTTTTATTTAGACTGCATACAGAGAAACACTATTTGAATCAAAGTTAATTAAGTAATGCAGAAAATGAACAACTTATATATATACTTCTTTATTATTATTATTATTATTATTATTTTATTTTTTTATTTATTTATTTTTTTTTTTCAGATCTATAAACATCCATTTAACCTAAATGGAAAGGTGGTCTTTTAACGTCAGATTCCCAGACGACATGAAACTTCCCTTATTCATCAGATGATGGTGGATCATCCAAATCCACAACTCCTTCATTCTCCTCAACACTACCCTGGTATGGTTTCAACCTATGACCATTGACTGTTAGAAGCTGTCCTGACTCCAGATTTTCTATCTCAAATGCCCCATATCCTGAGATGGACTTGATTACAAAGGGGCCGACCCATCGAGACTTCAATTTTCCTGGGAATAGATGCAATCGAGAATCATACAAGAGTACCCGTTGCCCTACCTGAAAGCTTTTTCGAATGATGTGCCGATCATGTAACTCTTTCATGCGAACCTTGGCCAGTCTTGCATTTTCAAATGCTTCATTCCGAATTTCTTCAAGTTCATTCAATTGGAGCTTCCTGGATAAGCCTGCTTCAGTTAGACTCTTGTTGATCTTATGAATTGCCCAATATGCTTTATGCTCAATTTCCACCGGCAGATGACAAGATTTACCGTATACTAGCCTATAGGGAGACATTCCCAAAATTGTTTTGTAAGCTGTCCTGTACGCCCAAAGAGCGTCTACTAGTCTTAAGGACCAATCCTTACGATTAGCAGCAACAGTCTTTTCCAATATGCGCTTAATCTCCCTATTGGCTAGCTCGGCTTGACCATTGGTTTGGGGATGGTATGGTGTTGCAACCTTATGCAGTACACCATATTTCTTCATTAATCCTGCCACAACTTTATTACAAAAATGGGAACCCCCATCACTGATGATTGCTCGTGGCATCCCAAATCGACTGAATATATTTTCTTTCAAAAATTTCACGACAGTCCTATGGTCATTTGTTCTGGCCGGGATTGCTTCTACCCATTTGGACACATAGTCAACAGCAAGTAAGATGTATTCATGACCAAATGAATTGACAAATGGGCCCATAAAATCCATACCCCAACAGTCAAAAACTTCTAACACTTGGATCGGATGTAATGGCATCATGTTTCTCCTTGACAGACTTCCTAACCTTTGACATCGATCACAATTTGAACAGAACTTGTACACATCCTTGAACAGTGTCGGCCAATAAAATCCACTCTGAAAAATTTTTGCAACTGTTTTCTTGACAGAAAAATGGCCTCCACATGCAAGAGTATGACTGAAATTGATAACACTTTGTTGCTCATGATCGGGTATGCATCTACGGATGATTTGGTCAGGACAATACTTGAAGAGGTAGGGCTCATCCCAAAAGAAGGTTCTGACTTTTCTGAAGAATTTATGCCTATCTTGCTTACTCCAATGGTCTGGGATCAGACCAGTTGCCAGGTAGTTCGCAATGTCAGCATACCAAGGGACAACAGATGATGCACGAATAACATTCACTTCAAACAGTTGCTCATCAGGGAAATTGTCATGAATTGGTTCATCAAATTGTGTGAGATCTTGACTTGGAATCCTTGACAAATGGTCAGCCACCACATTTTCTACTCCCTTCTTGTCTCTGATTTCAATGTTGAACTCTTGCAGGAGTAAGATCCATCGGAGCAGACGGGGTTTTGCATCTTGCTTTGTGAACAAATACTTCAGAGCAGCGTGATCAGTAAAAATGATCACTAGTGACCCTACGAGGTAAGATCGGAACTTGTCCAGGGCAAAGACAACTGCTAGTAACTCTTTCTCTGTAGTGGTGTAATTCTTTTGTGCCTCATTAAGAGTTTTGCTAGCATAGTATATCACATGAGGTTTCTTATCCTTCCTCTGCCCTAACACAGCTCCTACCGCGTAATCACTAGCATCGCACATAAGTTCAAACGGGAGGGACCAATCAGGGGACTGAATGATAGGTGCTGAAATGAGTGCATCTTTCAATTTATCAAAAGCATTTTGACAGGCAGGACTCCATTCAAACGGAACATCTTGAGACAACAAATGGCACAAGGGTCTTGTTATGGTGCTAAAGGAAGCAATGAATCTCCTATAAAACCCTGCATGTCCCAAAAAACTTCTGATGTCTTTCACATTCCTAGGGATGGGGAGTTTTTGAATTGTTTCAATTTTTGATCTGTCTACCTCCATCCCCCTAGATGAAACGATGTGCCCCAAGACTATGCCCTGTTTCACCATGAAGTGACATTTTTCCCAATTGAGTATCAGATTTGTTTCCTCACATCTTGCTAAAACCTTTTTCAAATTCTCCAAACAGGCCTCAAAGTTACTTCCATAAACAGAAAAGTCATCCATAAACACTTCAACAATTTGCTCAACCATTTCACTGAAAATGCTCATCATACACCTTTGAAAGGTGGCTGGAGCATTGCATAACCCAAATGGCATGCGCCTGTATGCAAATGTCCCAAATGGACATGTGAAAGTTGTCTTCTCTTGATCTTCTAGTGCAATTTCTATCTGATTGTACCCTGAGTACCCATCTAAGAAACAATAGTAGGCTTGGCCTGCTATTCTCTCCAGAACTTGATCCAAGAAAGGCAAAGGAAAATGATCTTTCCTTGTCACAGAATTGAGCTTTCTATAATCAATGCACATACGCCATCCTGTCTGGATGCGTGTGGGAATCAGTTCATTGTTCTCATTTTTTACAACAGTGACTCCAGACTTTTTGGGTACTACTTGTGTTGGACTTACCCACTTAGAATCAGAGATTGGGTAAATTATTCCAGCATCCAATAGCTTCAGCACTTCTTTTCTGACAACTTCTTTCATGTTGGGATTTAATCTCCTTTGCATTTGCCTAACTGGTTTTGCTCCTTCTTCCAAGAATATCTTATGAGTACAGATCAAAGGGCTAATACCTTGCAAATCTGAAATGGTCCATCCTAATGACTTCCTGTGTGCTTTTAGAACTTTTATCAGTTGTTGCTCTTGCTGAGGTGTCAAACTTGAAGAGATCACTACTGGGAATGCTTCCCCTTCTCCTAGAAAGACATACTTCAAATCACTGGGCAATGGCTTTCTCTCAGGCGTGGACTGATGGCTATCAGGAGCCATGAGCTTACTGTCCAAGTTCCTTAATGGCTCTAAACCAGGCATCCATGTAGGCTTCTCACTTTCTTTGCTTATGACTTCCACTTCTTTTATTTCTTCAAGATCTTGATTTCCTTCTTTGGGTCTTCTCATGAACTCTTCAAAACAGTCAT
This sequence comes from Diospyros lotus, assembly GCF_014633365.1. Taxonomy (NCBI): domain Eukaryota; kingdom Viridiplantae; phylum Streptophyta; class Magnoliopsida; order Ericales; family Ebenaceae; genus Diospyros; species Diospyros lotus. The sequence goes on along the minus strand of NC_068349.1, from coordinate 10,092,697 downwards.
TGGTCAGTGTTTGGATCAAGTCTACCTCCTCCACTTCACTCTCAGTGTCCTGATGTTTGGCTACCCTAAAGATATTCATTTCTACAGTCATGTTCCCAAAAGATAGCTTTAACACACCATTCCTACAGTTGATGATGGCATTTGATGTGGCAAGGAATGGTCGACCTAAGATGACTGGCACAGGAGGTTGAGGCCCCTGATGCGGCTGGGTGTCCAAAACGATGAAGTCCACTGGAAAGTAGAACTTATCGATTTGTACCAGAACATCCTCCACAATTCCTCGTGGAACTTTGACTGATCGATCAGCCAGCTGAAGGGTCACTCTAGTGGGTTTAAGCTCACCTAATCCCAACTGTTGATACACGCTGTATGGCAACAAATTGACACTAGCTCCTAAATCCAAGAGTGCCCGATCAACCTTTTGACTTCCTATGATGCATGTAATGGTTGGACAGCCTGGATCTTTGTATTTGGGAGGAGTTTTCAATTGGAGAATGGCGCTGACTTGTTCAGTCAAGAATGCCTTTTCATGCACATTTGTTTTCCTTTTGACAGTGCACAGATCTTTCAAAAACTTTGCATATGAAGGTGTTTGTTTGATTGCATCCAACAGCGGGATGTTGATTCTCACTTGCTTAAACACTTCATATATATCTGCATTTTGTTGCTCTTTTTTCAAATGATTCAACCTTTGTGGAAAAGGTGGTTTGGGCCTGTATTGAATTTCTTTCTCATCTTCTTTTTGTTTTTCATTTTTTTCATTTTTTTCATTTTTCTCATTTTTTTCATTTTTTTCCACGGTGGATTCATGATCTTTTGGTTCTTTTTCTTCATCAACATGTTGGTTTATCCTAGGATCAGTTGGTTTCTCAATTATTCTTCCACTTCTTAGGGCAGTCACTGCTTGCACTTGTTCATGAGTGTTGGTTTCACTATTTGAAGCTTCTACCTGGTTGGTTTGCCTAATTGGGTTAGGATTAGTTTGGGATGGAAACCTCCCGGGTTCTCTCACACTCAATGTTTGTGTTATCTTGGTCAACTGGCTCCTAATGTCTTCTACAGCTCTATTTGTTTGGTCTTGATTTTTGACAAGCTGAGCAACCTGATTATTGATACCTGTTTGACTTTGGATGAACTGGTGCAAGGTATCTTCCAAAGATCTCCTATGAGGAGGTTGATAAGTATTGGATGAAGAACCTTGATTTTGTTGGAAAGTGTGCTGTTGTGCAGGGAAGGGAGGTTGAGAATGATTTCCAAAATCATTTCTCCAAGAAAAATTGGGGTGATTTCTATTATTGGGATGGTATGAATTGTAGTTCTGATTATTCCCATAATAGGCTCCACTCTGATTTTGATTTTGTCTCCCCTCAAAGTTGTGTGAATGATTGTTATTAGTCTGCCCATACAATACCTCCTTGAAAGCAGGTAGGGTAGGACATTCTTCAGTTGAATGATCTATTGCATCACACACAGCACACTTTACTTCCACTTGATTAACAGATTGCACCTTTTTGGGTTGCATGTTTTCAACTTTCTTTGTTAAAGCAGTTAGTCTTGCATTTAAATCGTCACTCTCACTCAGTTGGTATCTCCCTCTAGGTTGTGGATTTTCTCTTGAATCAAGAGCAGATGTTGGACCAACTTCCCAGTTCCTTGTATTCTCAGCCAATGTGTCAAAGAAGTGGAAAGCTTCTTCTGGAGTCTTCTCATAGAATTCTCCATTGCACATTGTAGAAATTAGCATTTTCAATTGGGGAGTGAGTGAATCATGAAAGAAACTGACCACTCTCCATTGCTCAAAAGCATGGTGCGGACAAGTGTGAAGAAGGTCTTTAAACCTTTCCCACGCTTGAGCAAAATTCTCATTTGGTTTACAGGCAAAGTTCATGATTTGTCTTTGAAGAGTAGCAGTTCTGTTGGCAGGGAAGTATTTTTTTAAGAAAGTTGTTTGCATTTCTCTCCAAGTTCCTATAGATCTAGGTGGGAGAGTGGTTAACCATATTTTTGCCTTATCTTTCAGTGAGAATGGAAAGAGTTTTAATCTTATGACATCCTCATTTGCTGTATGGTCCATGCAAGTGCTACATACTTCCTCAAATTCTTTCATATGAGTATATGGATTTTCAGAATCCATGCCATGAAAAGTTGGCAACAATTGGATTGTGCCAGGTTTGAAGTTAAACCTATGATGATTGATGGGAAGAATAATGCATGAGGGGGTTGTCTGCCTAGGAGGATGAAGATACTCCCTAAGGGGTCTGATCATCTCCTGATCAATGGGATCAGGGTCACCGTGGTCACTACCACGTGCAGACATGTTCTGTGGAAGTGGCATGTTCTCATTGTGTTGAGACATGAGTGACTGATTTTCTATAGTTTTACCTGACCTAAGTATCATACACTATGCAAAAATAAAAATAAAGTAAAAAGAAACAGAGTTACCGAATTTATCAGGAGATGCTTCTTCTTATATTTTGTTTTTCCTTTTTGTTTTTGCCTCAATCTCCCCGGCAACGGCGCCAAAATTTGACTGCACTCTCACCCTGCAATTAAAACACAAAACAAAACACAATAAAAATTTTATAATTTTTTATTTATTTAGGCGAGAGGTTTATACTCGTCAGTGTACGAGTGCAGTTGTAGTTCAAATTTAAATTTATACTTTCTGGATAAGTCCAGGTCGTCCACTGAGAGATTTATTTATGGCAAAAGAAAAAAAAGAATGTCACACACACGCACACGCATTTAGATGGATTGATAACATGATTTTTTATAATTTTTTAGATAACAAATACTAGAAAATAAAGCAAGATAGAAGTTGAAATAAATACTAAACGTGAGAATATGAAATTGGAAAGTACTTGAGTTAAGACAATTTCAGTGCCAACCCGTTGATTCCCAAATATTAGCATAAAAGATTAGCAACATTAATTTAATTTCATATATGAGGATTTGTTATTAAATGCAATTAAAGATAATGATAGCTTTAGTTTAAGCAATCCCCATACATGATATGCGGGATTCTAATTTAAAAAACTACCATAAATTTAATTACAATTAATACACAAAACAACTAAATTAATCATCCGGGTTTGGGTATGATAGCGTTTCCAGTTCTAGTAACTCTCATGCGTGACATGAAAGCTCTAAGTTAGGTTTACGCTCCAATCCAAACCTAGTGATTTTTCAATAATCAAAACAAACTCATATTGAAGTTTAAACCAATGTTACTCATTTAAAGCGTAGCTTTCTTTGGGAATCATTGGCGTTAGACACTGTCCTTGCCTTAACCCAAGATTAGATTTAGCTACTCATCTCTATTAAATTAATTGACAACAATTTAAATGACATAATTTAAATAACAGAATTTAAATGACAGGAATTAAAATAGAAGAAACTAACCGGCCATTTAGGCGGTAGATAATTAAAATACAAGAATTAAAATTGCAAGAATTTAAAGGCATAAACTAACCGTCCATTTAGGCGGTGAACAATTAAATGACAAGAATTAAAATTGCAAGAATTTAAAGGCATAAACTAACCGTCCATTTAGGCGGTGAATAATAAAGTAATAATAAATGACATAAGAATTTAAAAGAAGAAAGGAAGAAAGTAAGATCACAAGAGAAAATACTAAAGAAAATGAGAGAGAACAAAAGCAATTCTCAAAGAGAGAATTCTAAGGAAATAACTAAACTTTGATTCAAGAATAATAATCACACTTACAAATGCAATCAAGTGAGCTATTTATAGGCCACAAGATGCAATACAAACCACACAATTTCAATTATTCAATTAGACATAATTATATCTAATGGGCACTCACACACTTAAAGTTAAATGGATTTTAGCTATAATACACACCTAATATTAAATGGATTTTAGCTAAAATACATACCTAATAAAGCACTCATAAAGTTAAATGGATTTTAGCTATAATATCCACCTAATAGTTAAATGGATTTTAGCTAAAAAACATACCTAATAAAGCTCTCACATAAAAAATAAAAATAGATTTCTATAAATTGGTTTTTTAATCTTTATTAGGATTAAAAATAATCCTTGGGCCTTCTCCAAATAATATCTTCCATGGGTTGCTCAAATTGGGCCTTAATTCTTCATGGGCTTGAATTCTTCATGGATTTGATGTCTTCATGGACTTTAAATCTTCATGGGCTTGATTTCTTCATGCCTAAAAAAAAAAAAAAAAATAATTTAATGTTATTAATAAATTATATATTATATATATGTATTACACATGGCACACATATATATATATTAGATTATATTATATATATATTACATGCATGCATATAATGATGTATATGTATTATATATAATTTTATATATTATTATTATTATTATTAAATTTTACTTTAAAATTTCATTTCATTCATTTTTCAATTTAAACTTGCATATAACCATAAAATATATATTAATATCTAATTTAAACCATTTTTAAGATCAAAAGAAGGGTATAATTATAACAAAATTTTTACAAAATTAACCACTAATCAAAGCCTGCCTTGATCCCCCGTTTGCAGTGCACCGGACCTAAGTCGAAGAAGTCCATCACAAGACCTCGAGCCTGCCTCGGTCCCTCATTTGTAGTGCTTCGGACCTAGGTCGACGCGGTCCGTCACAGGATCTTGAGCCCACCCCAGTCCCCCGCTTGCAGTGCTCTGGACCTAGATCGACGCAGTCTGTCACAAGACCTCGGGCCTGCCTCGGTCCCCCATTTGTAATGCTCCAGACCTAGGTTAACGCGGTCCGTCACAGGGCCTCAAGCCCGTCTCGGTCCCCCCCTTTACAGTGCTCTGGACCTAGGTCGACATTGTCCGTGACAGGACCTCGGTCCCCCCTTTGTAGTTTTTTGGACCTAGGTTGATGCAGTCCGTCATAGGACCTCGAGCCCGCCTCGGTCCCCTGTTTGTAATGCTCCAGACCTAGGTCGACGCGATCCGTCACAGGACCTCGAGCCCATCTCGATCCCTCATTTGCAGTGCTCCGGACCTAGGTCGATCGACGCGATCAATCACAAGACCTCGAGCCTGCCTCTGTAACACCCCGCATTCTAGGGCATTAATATGCTCGGATTTTTTTTTTTCATCAAACATAAACTGGCAATAAATCCTCAACATAACTTTTATTTAATAACACTCCCAAACATAGTAAATGAATGATACAATTTAAACATAAGCGGAAGCAAGATCAGAACCTGCATGAAACCTCGCAAACATAACCTGGGTTCATCAACATCATTTACCCAACACATTTATTTAAAATCTAAATAATACAGTCGAATGAAATATATGGTCTAACCCCACATGAGACCCACAAAATTTCCGTCGCGATCAGGCCTCGATCACCTCCTTGCCCTTCCGGCCGCTTGTCTCACCTAGAATGTGGAATATTCTAGGGACATAATCCAATATTAAAAGATGAAATCTTTTAAGTTAGGGTTAAACAAGCATAAATGAATGAATGATGTATAGACATTTATAAGTAGATACCCTTAGTGTAACTTCCCTGGCCTACCAGCTCGGCACGAAACCCTAGGCAAAATCTTAAATCTCTGCAGAATAACCCTAACGTTGTTCCATTGATTGCCCTCGAGAAATTACAGCTACACTCTTAGGGTGACATCCCAATCCCATGCACGAGTTTCAATATGACGATAATATCATGCCATGTGAGTATCACAACTTTTCATGCAACAGTATATGAACAAATATGATGAAATTGATCATAACATATATAAATATCATGCATAGAAATGTAATCATATCGAATATGGGTTATGAGGATAAAACCACTCACATTTTACCAAAATCGAGATACCTCAAAAAGCATGCAAACTACCTCGATTTGCGTGCCAACTTTGAAATTTGCACAAAATGTTTCATCGCAAGTCCATAAGCACCCTAGGCAAGATATTTATTTAAATAATCAATAAAACCTATTTTTCTTTAATTTTCTTACCTTTTTCTCTAATTATTTCTCTCTAATAAACCAAAATAAATACTTACCTCACTTTTTTTTTCAAATCTTTTTTCACAGAAAATCCTAAAATAATTTTCCAAGAATATTAAAAAAAAATTTAGAAATTAACAAAGTCTCACGTGCCCGCACGCGCCAGCGTGTGATAGGGCGAGTGAGACTGGCGGGAGAGCTTCACGCGCCAGTCATCTTCCCCAGCTACGGTACACCGGAAGATTGAGATTTTTGCATCTCGATGAAGCCCAGACAAAGTCGATCACGATGGTACCTGAGATGGCTCAAAAGGAGGTCAGAAAGTGCCTCAACTTGCAGCTCGAATTCTCGCCCAGCGGACCGCCTAAGGTTCCAGCGAAGCTTCGATTCTCCTTCGTTTCTACTCCGTTGCTCACCAAATTCTCCAGAAATGCTCTCTACCTTATGGGAAACAAAATCCCTCTATCCTTGCATCTCAATTCGTTCGAAAATGGCTTCGATTTTAACTTCCATTTTCTAAAATTTCGGCCATCGTTGAGCTCTATTTATAGGTGATGTTGAAGCTCCAAATGGCCTTAGCCGCCTTGCCCATTACCTTAAGTGTTCTCACCGCCCCTAGATCTACCTAAAAGCATCAAAGATCGACTACAAAAGCTAGTTGCAGGGTTCATTTTTTTGGCCATCTTTCTTGGCCGATTTTTTCAAAAATTCGGCCACTCCGGTTGCCCTTGTCAGCTCATCATCACTCCTTGGCCCTCCCTAACCATTGGCCATGCAACCCTAGAAGCTTTCGGTGACTCCTCGTGGCTTGGTCGGATTCCATGGCCAAGGTTTTCATTGTTTTGCACTTTGGCCCAAACTATTTTGGTTTTCTCAATTTGCCCATCTTTCTCACAACCCCTGGACTTTCCTTAATTTCTATTGAGTCCCTCAAGTTCAAATCTTTCAATTTCCCTTTTGAAACTTTTGGAAAAAATGACATTTTGACCTCCCTCGGGCAACTTTAGAAAATTACACTTAGGCCCATTTCTTCGTTTTGACCCTAACCCTATTCGTTTCTTCCTGAAACCACTGAAATGTTGTTCTTTATGAAAAACCGAAGCCTTCTCAAACTTTCGTTGACTTCCCGGAAGTTTCCTTTAAAGATTCGGTTCTTGCAGCCTAAATGACAGCTGCATTTTTGCTACACCAAAAATCGTTCTCAATTCAATTTCTTTTGGTCTTAAAAATCCTGCCTCGATATGCTCGTTAAAGGCATTCCTTTTTGCTTAGATATTTAAGCTTCAGGGTTCTCCCTTCAGCTAATTTGATAAATTTTTTGGACTTTTTAGATACCTATTTTCCCTGAATTTTCATTTTCCATTTAAAAAAACACCCCAAAGTTCTTGGGTATTATAGCCTCGGTCCCCCCCTTTGCAGTGCTCCGAACCTAGGTCGACTGACGCGGTCAGTCATAGGACCTCGAGCCCGCCTCGGTCCCCTCATTTGTAGTGCTCCGGACCTAGATCGACACAGTCTGTCATAGGACCTCAAGCCTGCATCGATCCTTCAGCAGCCGCGCTCGGGACCCAGACCGCCACAGTCAGCTCAGGACTTCGAGATACCTCGGTCCTTCACCCATCGCTCTCTTGACCCAAACTGACGTAGTCCGCTCAGGACCTCGAGTCTATCTCGGTCTAATTCCTTTAAAGTCGTGTCTTGTATCAGACAGGCACGCCGGATCGCCCAAACTTTCCCTTCTCTACCTCGAACGCTCACTTCTCAAGCATCTGAATTAGGGGGCTGTGGACCGTCCGAGCCCAATCTTGGTTGTAATACCCGGTATTAAATAATAAGAGAATTTTCGAAGATATGGGTCAAAATGATATTTAACAAAGTTTCGGGCCTAAGTGCAATATTCAAAACTCAAACGAAAGACGAATGACTAGGTTAAGATGATCCAATTGAGGAGAAATGGCACAATTGGACGATATTTGATAAAAATCAAGAGATCTCGAGGAATTGAAGTCAAAAGCACGCAATTAGGAGAGTTCGGGCAAAAGTGCAGATTTTGTAAAATATCAGTGGGAGGTCGAATCGACGAATTTTTCAGAAATTCCAAAAAGAAAATGGAAAATATAGAACTTGAGGGTCGTTGTGGTATATTTAGAAAGATCAGGGACTCAAAGGAAAGGGCCGAAATGTCAAATGAAGAAAATAGGGGGGTGAAAATGCAATTTGGTAAAACTTGCATAGTGGGAACGCGACCACCGCACATGGCCGCCGGAAGCCACCTCTGGAGGCATCGGGAAGGTCGCCTAAAGGGTGCTAGGGTAGCTTCAGGTGATGATGAAGCTGCTAAGGCTTGCCATTGGCCGGAAATGGCCTTGATGCGATCGGATTTAATGGCGAAAGTAACCGCCGATTCGGCCGAAATTTTTAAGGTCCAAATCTCATGATTTAGGGCTATTTGATCGGTTTAGAAGCTAGATTTGGGGATAAGGAGATAAGATCAAGCAAGATTTGGTGGGTTTTGGCGTCGAAAATGGGTATAAATAGCCAACCAAGGCCGAGGGTTTCAAAAAGAATCGAGAGAAATTCAGAGCGTTTGGGCTTGAATCGAGGCGCAAGGATAAGGGGCTTTTGTTCTTAGTGTTCTAAGGATTGATTCTGGAAAATTTGGGAGCGTTTGGTATATATTTGGAGGGGTTTTGGAAGCTTGGCCGGAAAGTCGAACCGTTGCCGCCGCGACCTGCAACTGGGTTTTAAACCCACCTCCGACCACTTTTTTCGACGATTGAAGGTTCCATTGGGGTCGCCTTGAAGATCTCTACAAGCCCCTATAAGAAGTTAGGGCATTGGACGTCGCCGGAATCGGGGAAGACGACCGGAGAAGACAACTAAAAGGCGGCGCGTGGCTCCCACTGGCAGGAACTCTGGGTGGCGCGTGAGGGCGCGTGAGTGACTGCACTCTCACCCTGCAATTAAAACACAATAAAAATAAATCATAATAAAACTTTTATATTTTTTTTATTTTAGTGAGAGGTTTATACTCGCCAGTGTACGAGTGCAGTTGTAGTCCAAATTTAAATTTATATTTTCTGGATGAATCCAGGTCGTCCACTGAGAGATTTATTTATGGCAAAAGAAAAAGAATGTCACACACACGCACACGCATTTGGACAAATTGACAACAAGATTTTTTATGGTTTTATTTTTAGACAACAGATACTAGAAAATAAAGTAAGGCAAAAATTGAAATAAACATTAAACGTAAAAATATGAATTTGGATAGTGCTTGAGTTAAGACAATTTCAGTACCAACCCGTTGATTCCCAAATTTTAGCATATAAGATTAGCAACATTAATTTAATTTCAGATATGAGGGTTTGTTATTAAATGCAATTAGAGATGATGATAGTTCTAGGTTAAGCAATCCCCATACATGATATGCGGGATTCTAATTTAAGCAACTACCATAAATCCAATTACAATTAATATACAAAACAACTAAATTGATCATCCGGGTTTGGGTATGATAGCGTTTCCAGTTCTAGTAACTCTCATACATGGCATGAAAGCTCTAAGTTAGGCTTACGCTCCAATCCAAACCTAGTGATTTTTTAATAATTAATACACACTCATACTGAAATTTAAATTAATGTTACTTATTTAAAACGCAACTTTCTTTGGGAATCATTGGCATTGGACACTGTCCTTGCCTTAACCCAAGATTAGATTTAACTACTCATTTTTATTTGAAAGTTAATTGACAGAAATTTAAATGACGTAATTTAAATAACAGAATTTAAATGACAAGAAATTTAAAAGCATAAACTAACCGGCCATTTAGGCGGTGGATAATTAAATGACAAGAATTAAAATTGCAGAAATTTAAAGGCATAAACTAACCGGCCATTTAGGCGGTGAATAATTAAATGACAAGAATTAAAATTACAGAAATTTAAAGGCACAAATTAACCGGCCATTTAGGCGGTGAATAATAAAGTAATAATAAATGACATAAGAATTTAAAAGAAGAAAGAAAAAAAAGTAAGATTATAAGAGAAAGTACTAAAGAAAATGAGAAAGAACAAGAACAATTCTCAAAGAGAGAATTATAAGGAAACAACTAAACTTTTATTCAAGAATAATAATCACACTTACAAATGCAATCAAGTGAGCTATTTATAGGCCACAAGATGCAATACAAACCACACAATTTCAATTATTCAATTAGACATAATTATATCTAATGGGCACTCACACACTTAGAGTTAAATGGATTTTAGCTATAATACACACCTAATATTAAATGGATTTTAGCTAAAATACATACCTAATAAAGCACTCATAAAGTTAAATGGATTTTAGCTATAATATCCACCTAATAGTTAAATGGATTTTAGCTAAAAAACACACCTAATAAAGCTCTCACATAAAAAATAAAAATAGATTTCTATAAATTAGTTTTTAATCTTCATTAGGATTAAAAATAATCCTTGGGCCTTCTCCAAATAATATTTTCCATGGGTTGCTCAAATTGGGCCTTAATTCTTCATGAGCTTGAATTCTTCATGGACTTTAATTTTTCATGGGTTTGATTTCTTCATGGATTTGAATTCTTCATGGACTTGATTTCTCCATGGGTTTGATTTCTTCATGGACTTGAATTCTTCATGGACTTTAAGTCTTCATGGGCTTGAATTCTTCATGCCTAAAAAAAATAAAAATAATTTAATGTTATTAATAAATTATATATTATATATATGTATTACACATGGCACATATATATATTAGATTATATTATATATATATTACATGCATGCATATAATGATATATATGTATTATATATAATTTTATATATTATTATTATTTACTTTAGAACTTCATTTCATTCATCTTTCAATTTAAATTTACATATAACCATAAAATATATATTAATATCTAATTTAAACCATATTTAAGATCGAAAGAAGGGTATAATTATAACAAAATTTTTACAAAATTAACCACTAATCAGTGAGGTAGGGTTTTTGTGTGTTTTTAATTTCAGAATTTAGGTAGAAATATTTTAGGAATTATCATGGAAAAATATTTTGTGAAAATTGATGTAAGGTATTTTTAATGAATTTCCGAGGGTAGAAATGTTTGAAAATTAAATAAAAATAGAGAAAATTGTGGAAAAATAGAAATGTTGATTCCAAAGGTCTTAAATGGTGAAATAGGAATCAATTGGGTCATTGGAAGAAGAATTACACAATTTTCGAGGTGTGGCACGTTTTTCGAGGCAAAATTCGGACTTTTCCGAATTGAGGTGAGTGGTTTGATTTTAGACTTACCTTGACTCAAAAGTGTTTTTAAGTGCTTTTGGTGAGTTCTTGTGAGTAATTATACCCTCCTAGACTTAGCTTATTTTACAAGGCTTTTACTTACATTCGTTGTGTCGATATTCACTACATTGCATTAACTGTTTATTTTTAAAATGTTGGTGCATGGCGTGTAAATTTTCATATCATGTGGGGTCAAGTCTAATTGCATCGTTGGGTCCGTATGGGGTAGTATGGGGTCTACTTGAGATTGGGACAATGTTAATCCAGGTGAACAGGTGTCACACTGGGGCACTCGAGAGAATAATGTTAAACCAGGTGAACGGGTGTCACGACGGTGCACCCGAGGGATTAACGTTGGACCAGGTGAACGTGTGCCACAGTGGGACATTCGAGGGATTAAGCATGTCAGGGTGATATCTCGAATTAGACGTGTCCTGCATGTTGTCGTATAGTATGCCATGCTCGTATGTCTTTCATGCATTGTATAACTGTTTCATACCCTCACTTAGATGGTTTATCATCTAACATGGGTTATGCCCCTGGAACATTCAACGTTCCAGTCAGGGACAGCAGCGAGGTCGAGGACACGACCGATGAGCTAGTGGTGTTTGTTTGATAGTTGTTGTTGTTGTATTATTTTAGAAGCATTGATGTTATATATCTCTTGACGATGTTGTAATAATTAGTATTGATGTTGTATTCATATGACGGTATGGGAACATTTTGGTGTGTAACACATGATAGGCCACGTCATTTTGATTAATTAAGTATTCCGCTGTGTTTATATTGTCTCGTTCGGTTAAGATTTGTTATTGTTAACTAAACGAGTAAAACTGGAACTCTCGGGGTATATATCTGCATGTGGAGATTGTTCTTAAGATCACCACTGGTGCCGGCTGTAGTTTTACGACGAGTGTTTCATCTGCATGTGAAGATTGTGCTCACAGGCGCCGCGAGTAATAGACTTAAAAAAAAAAAAAAAAGAAACCCCGGGAATTTCCTTATAGTGACACGCCTGTATAGGGCGAGGTGTTACATTGGTCATCCCCTCAGGCCCAACCTTGGACAAGCACCAGCCTGCCACAACATCTTTACATCCCCCGCTGGGTATTCTCGTGGCCGCCTCAAACCCCATCCAGATTATGAAGGTCCCATCTCCACCATGCTACCACTTAAGAACCTCCACTAGCGCCGGATAGTCAGTCTCATCACTTGCAAATGCACGAAGTATGCATGTAAGAGGACGTCTTATCCTCTTATATCAGTCATCTATTCTCAAAGCCAATGTAAGTTCTGACCTCTGACCTACTGATACACTATCTCTCCTTGCTCTCTTACTCACTCGAGTGTCGGAGTGCTTACAGGCGCCAGCTGCCTCCCGGACGGATCGTCACCTAAGCTCGCGCCTTACCGTTGCTATCCCATCTCCGATTGTACTCTTTTGGATAGAAAGAAACAACATATTAAAACATGGAAGAGAAAATATGTCTTTAAATGATGTTATTGGAGCTTTAAACTCAAAGAACTTTAACAAAAGGTAAAAGTCAAGAATTCTATAGGAAATGCTCTTACAGCTAGGTTAAGGCTAGAAAAGAGGGATTAAAGAACTTGGGGTAGTTCTAGAAATAGTTAGGGGTATGATTATTCATGCTAGGCTTTCCAAATCTTTTTGCAGAGAGGCCATATCTATGACAACTTATGTTGTTAACAAGTCACCATCTGCAGCCATAGGGTTTAAAACCCCCTATGAAATATGCACTGGTCACAAGCCTAATGTAGACCATATTAGGGTATTTGGGTGTATAGCCTATGCTCATTCTAAGCATGGCAAGTTAGACCGTAGAGCAATTAGGTGCTTGTTTATAAGATACTCGGAAAAAGTTAATGGTTATAAATTGTGGAGTCTAGATCCAAATATGCCCAACATCTTTGTGAGTAGAGAAGTCACTTTTGATAAGGGATCTAATATAAAAGACTTTGAGAAAAAAGAAAAATCAAAGGATGCCAAGAAAGGTAAAGCAGTAGATGTAGATCTATCTGAATAACCATTAGATAGGGGCTAAAATAATCCTCGAGATCAAAACCTAAACCTTTAAGATGAATATGAAGGGTATGGAGAATCTTCTCCAAGTCAGCAGGATGACTATGAAGCATCCTCTTCTGAGCAGTAAGATGATTATGAAGAATCTTCCTACTAAAAAAATCCTCCTGATCCAGAGAAGTACAATATTGCTAGGGATAGACAGATGAGGGTTTCCAAACCTTTAGTCAAATATGGTTACTTTGATTTAGTATCTTATGCCCTAACAAGTGTAGCTACAGAAATGAGGGAGGAACCCCTTTCATATGAAGCAGCAATCAAGTCAAGAAATTCTCAGAATTGGTAGAAAGCCATGCAATCTGAGATGGACTCTCTTAAACGAAACAACACTTGGGTTCATGTAGAAAAACCCTCAGGGAAGAGGATTCTTAGCTATAAGTGGCTATATAAAATTAAGAAGGGTGCTGAAAAAAAGGATAGGCCTAGATATAAAGCAAGACTAGGGGCTTTACCCAAGTAGTCGGTGTAGATTCAATGAGGTATTCTCACTCGTAGTGAGACACACCTCAATAAGGATCCATCTTGCAATAACAACCCATCAAGACTTAATTTTAGAGCAAATGGATGTTACCATAACTTTTCTACATGGAGACTTAGAGGAAAATATTCTTATAGAACAACCAAAGCAGTTTGAGGTAAGAGGAAATAAAGAACATGTGTGTCTTCTTAAGAAATTTCTCTATGGTTTAAAGCAATCTAGCAATGGTGTAAGAAATTTGACTCATTTATGTTCTCATAAGGGTTTCGGAGGAGTTCATATGATAGTTGTGTCTACTTTAAGCATATGCCAAGTGGTGTATCATATATCTTCTCCTATATGTAGATGATAAATTGATTGCTAGTCAATCAGCTATGGAAATTAAAAATTTAAAGCTAAGTTTGAAATCAGTGTTTAAGATAAAATAACTAGGAGAAGCTAGGAAGATATTGGGCAAAGGCAAGTTGATTAAGAGATTTAACATGAGTGATGCAAAGGATGTATCAGTTCCCTTTGCCCAACACTTTAAATTATCACATGAGCAGTCTCCTAAGAATGAAGAAGGCATTAAGGAAATGAGTAAGATTCCTTACTCTAATGCAATTGGGAGCCTAATGTACAGCATGGTCTATACAAGATCGGATTTGGTCAATTCTATAAGTGTATCTAATAGGTTTATGGCCAATCTGGGTAAGGCCCATTGGAATGCTGTAAAATAGACCTTTACGTATGGCTTTGGTTTATAGTAGAGGCAAGCTAGAAGAAAAACCTTACATCTTAGGGTTCACGGATGCAGATTTTGTTGTAAACATTGATAAGATGAGGTCCCCTCAACAGGTTATGTATTTCAACTTTGGAGATCTTCTATTAGCTGAAAAATAAACATGCAATTGGTGGTGACATTATCCACAACCGAGACAGAATATATTGATGTTACTAAAGTAATAAAGGAAGGCCTTTGGCTTAAGGGAATCATTAGTGAGCTACTAGGAATATATGTTAATGTTAGGCTAATGCGTGATAGCCAAAGTGTTATCCACTTGGCTAAAAATTCGTCACACCATAAAAAAATCAAACACATAGATGTTAGGTATCATTTCATTAGGGAAATCCTTGAGAATAAGGAGATAAACCTAATAAAAGTTGTAGGGGAAGAAAATGTAGCTGGCATATTTACCAAAGATGTCCCTATGTCTAAATTACAACATTGCTTATTTATTCTTAATGTATTTTGTGTTTGATATGATCATTTTTTTTTTTTTTTTGTTTACATTCCATATAAGAGTAGATTCAGTCTATCGAGTAAAGAACTCAAGGTAAATGGTGGAGAATTGTTGAGTTTGCCCCGAGTTTAAGCAACAAGAGATCAGTAAAGTCTTGGTGATCTATCGACTGAAAGATTTAGAGCATTTAGGTTTCAATTTCAAAGTGAAATTTTTCTTAGTTTTTTGGGGTCTGATTGTAATATCTTCAATGTTGGTTAGTTTCATTAGGGGTGTCCGCCCTTTCTATAAACAAGAGGGAAGAGAGGCAATTGATAGATCGAGTGCTATGTCGTTCTTGAGATAAAAAAATTTGTCTTTATGTATTCTTAAGAGAACAAGAGTTTTGTACTCGGGGATATAGATGAAGGAAAGGGCTTGATGTACTGATCAATTTCCAACTGAATTAAAGACTGCTATGTAGGTGTTGGACTGCTGGATGTAGGTTTACCTAAGAACATTCCAAACCAAGATAATCTCGATCTCTTCATGTGATTTGATATTTTTTCATTTATTGTTCTTGCATATTCTTATGTTATAACCGATTTTTCTTATTATCTTTCTGATTCCATGTGTAACATCTCGAAATTTAAAATAATTAGCAATTTTTAATTTTGGCATCTGAAGTGATTATTGAATATTCAAGGATTTAAGAAAAATGTTTAATTCATGGATTTTAGGGTGGTTTATTGAGTTATGTCAAGTTTATATTAAATTTGGTATGTTGTTGGAATTAAAATAATGTATTTATAATTATTTGAGGTTATTATTTGGAAATTTCAGAGAAATTAATTATTTATGGTATTTGAGGTTACTATTGAATATTTGGAGATTTTAGAGAAGATAGTTATTTCTGATGTTTTGAGGAAATAAGGAATTAAGGCAATAAATTAAATTAATTGGAAGCAATTATGGAAGTAATGAAGTGAATTAAATTACTGGATTTTGGGACAATTGGGGCGTAAGTGAAATAATGGAACTTGGAGGGAAGAAAATCACCTTAAGAATAAATTATGTGACATATTAATCAAAGGTGGTAGCTAGCCCAACGGTCGCGCGCGAAAGCTTCCTGGCAGAAGGCGTAGGTTCAAGTCGCTGGGGGGGGGAAGAAAAATTAGCTGGGATTTTGCTCCCAACAAGGCGCCAAACGACGCTGTTTCGAGGCGCTGCATGGCGCACATGTGCGTGACATGGCTGCGCGCATACCATGTGTGCGACTATGCAGCCGCGCGACCTTCCTAGCCGCGCCAGGTAACAGCCGTTGGGCTGCCCTCTACCCTTGTTCGCCACAGCCACTATCATCTCTAATTTTAATGCAATTTTATGGGAACTTAGGGGAATAAAACTAATAATGATGTTCTCTAATAATAGGCCTAGCAGAGAATAAATTGATGGGCTTCGCAGAGAATTAAGTGGTGAATTTTGCAAAGAATAATTTAGTGGGGTTGCATTGAAATGAGGGTAACAATTGGAGTATAAATAGGGAGTATGGGTGTGCAATTGTAGGCAGGAAGTGAAGGAGTGGTTGTGAACTTGAGGATGAGTTTTTGTAGTAAGGGAATTTTTAGTGTGTCGACGTTACGTTATCGAGTTATCGACAGCTTGAGTGAGAGTGCCTTAAAGACGAGAATCGGCCATTTAAATGCAAGTTCTTCTTCTTCTTTGTTTCATTTAAGAGGCAAGATCTCAGTTTTCTTATTAATATGCAAGTCCAGTTTCTCCCTCTTCTCAAGTTCATGTTTGCAAGTTCTTATTACTATTTTACAAGTTTTTCTCCTCTTTTACAAGTTCATATCCTCTTTTCTCAAATTTATGATTTAAATTGCAAGTTCTATTCTCTATCTCTTGTTATTGCAAGATCTTACTTCTTAATTTTCTAAAATTGCAAGTCATTTTCCTATTTTATAAGTTATTTCCCCTTTACTAGTATATTATTCCATGATTTACATTTATACCTATTGAATCTCAAATAGGGTTTTGTATCACCCTATCTTTCCTTGTGAATTATGCTTTATTATGGACATGCAAGGGTTTAATGTTGTCTTTCATGAATGTTGCCCTATTGTGCATATTGTTTCATTAATTGCATGTCAGTTATATATAAGAAGTTATTGTAAATATGCATGTTATAAGGATGCATAAAGCATGTGCATGAAAATGGTTTTTAAAAAAAAAAATTATGTAAAGGCCTCATGATGCGCACAGCAGAAGAGTCCGCAGGATATATCCACAAAGAAAGTGTTAAGCTCAAAGTTGGATTTCGATCCCAAATTTATGATATGGACTTCGATCCCAAGGTTTCGGACTTCGGTCTCATGGTTTTGGACTTTGGTCCCATGATTATGGTTTTAAAAGATTGTATACGACCATGGATGCATGTTTCATCATATTATCATGTGAAAGTACCTTTAATGACATTCATGTCTCCTTTGTTTCTTAATACCCATGACTCTTATGCTCGTTTTCTTCCAGTTATACTTGTTGGGCCTTGTGGCTCATGTTTTCTTGCATCATTCTGGGTAAGGATAAGGATAAAGTAGAAGGCGAGTCAAGTGAATCAGGATCCATAAGGTAGCAGTGTGTACAGAGTCATCTCAATCAAAGGTCCTTGAGAGGTGTTTTATGGTGTGTAATATTAAGTTATGCTTGTTTATGTTTTAGGTTATACCTCTGAAGGGATATGGTAGATTTATGAACCCTAATGTAATGTGTAATATTGAGTTACTCTTGTTTATGTGAGCATATGGACACTATTGTGTTTGTCTAGAATGTATGAGTGTAGTTTACGTTGTTATTATCAAGGAGGATGTGTAATGTTTTAATGGGTTTTAGCATTTATGTCATCTTGTTGTGGGTCCCTAATTAGGGGGGCCTACACCATGAGTGTGTAAGGATTTGATATGAGTATTCTTCTTGTGTGTTCTTGATTTGTAAATTCTAACGACAATAATAAAGGATGGCAATTGATCTTGTAACGGTTCCTAATTGTTCATTTAAAATTAAAATAAGTATAAAAATTGATATTGTACATAAGATTTATTTAAAAATATATTAACAAATATATATAAATGGGTAAATGTACAACTATCGTATAATTAAGTTAATTTAACCCCAAATTAGACTTTAAATAAAGTTCAGAATTTCTTGGTTTTGTCCTTTTAGATATTTCATAAAACATAAGAAAATAATATTAATGATTGGATGCCATTCTCAACAATGTTTTTCCTCTTAATATTATGAGTAAATTGTAATAAACATTTTAAAATAACAAAAATTATCTTTATTATTAAAAATCAATGTAAATTGACCAATTGACTTGGGGTAAATTACACTGATATCTTATTGATTGAGTCATTTGCTGAAAATGGCTCTAGAGCCCCTTTGATTTATTTATTTTTTTTTTTCAAGGACCCCTTATGTTACAAACACCATCAATTAAATCCTAATTAAACTAAATTCAACAAAAACTAAACCATAATAAAATTAAATTCAACAAAAATTAAACCACAATAAAATTAAATTAAAGTTCAATTAACTAAAACACAAACAAAAAATATATAGAAATAATGAATTAAAAAGCTTCATTGTCGGCAATTGAAACCCTATGAGATATGAAAAAGATGAGCAACAAATTAATAAAAGGGTTTGCTTTGGTATTTGGAAATAAAGATCAGAGAAAAAACAAATAAATAAATAAAGACTTTTATAGTAGTAACTCAAAGTTTGGTTGAGTAAAGTTAAGGTTTCCCAAGGTAAGAGAGATGGGTTGAGATAGAAAATGAAGGAAATCGAGATTTTGTCAATCGTGATAACCAGTTTGCTAACCTAAGATAGAAATAGAAAAGTGAAATAAGAAAAAATTATAAAAAAAAAAAATATTATGGTGAATGGTGTTGGAGAATAAGGTTGATAAAGGTAGTGGCAAACGACAAGATATTGCAAATGACAAAATTAATGGCTATTTCATCAACTTCTTTAATTGCATTGACGATTTCAATTGTGTGTGTGTGTTTTTCTTATATCTTTTTCTCTCTCAGTTCACAAACTATAATTCATACTTAACGAGTTGTTGAGGATCTAAAACCCATCAACTCAAGAACTTGTAGTTCAAGCAATAGGTTCATTGAGATCTATAACCAATCAATTGGAAATGGGCTTTAGATCTCAAGGAACCCATTTGTTGGCGGACAGGTTCCTGTTGTCTGCAGTGTTAAGACATTTTTATCAATTGTGGTTTATATTATATTTAACTTTAATTTAATTTTATTAAGGTTTCATTAGTTAAATTTAGTTTAATTGGAGGTTCATTGATGATATTTCTAAAAGTTGCGGTGTTTCAGCAAAAAAGTTAAAACTATTGAGACTTTTATAGCTAGTTTTAAATCAAACCAAACAACCCCCACAATCAACAAACATGCCTGTGGGCTGGCCTGTTTGGCCCATTTGACTCATTTGGAGATAATTTTTTTAAAAAAAATTACAAAAAATAATAAATAAAATTATTTTGACAATAATTTAAGTTTTGAAGTTAATATTATATTCACTATTTACTTATTTAATTATTACTCATTAGAGTTTTATGTACTCGTCTCACTGGTAATATCACAATTGATTATAATAAATTTATTTTATACTTTTAAAATTACAAGTCTAATTTAAGGACTTAAAAATATGGTCGAAATCAAAATTATGGGTCTAAATTTGCAAGTCTAGGTGAGAGAAGTTAAACCAAAGATAACATTCTTTACTATCCTTAACTTCAAGGTGGTCTTTAGCCAATTTACTATCATTTATTTAACAATTGATTGTGAATAAAATTATAATAAATTAAAGAAACGTAAATAATTTTGAGATTTACAATTTAAATTCCCAAAGTGAAAAAATATGAGTTTTTAAAATGGTTGGAAGTTTATTTAAATTTTTGCGAACAAATAAAAATATGTTTGAAGTATTTTTATTATGTTTTAGAACGAATTTTGTATTCTAAAATAATTATTATAGAATACTTTCTAAAAATTATTTTTTTTTCCCTAAATTTCCATGGCTTGGCCCATTTGATCTAATAGGGCCAAGGTCAGGTCGGCTAGCACGTGACAACGACTCTCTTGTCTGCCCGACCCTACCCGAACCACCTTTTATTAAGGTGGCTCTCTTGACGCCTCTACCTCCCCTCCCCCAACAAAACCTCATGGCAAATTCTTTTTGTTTGCAATAATGTTGAATTATTAATTATGAGATGCTGCCCCATTCATTTGAATCTGGAAAGTTAAAAGAATCTTTTTGACGCGCATAGCAATTTTGAACACGAACACGTGATTGATCATTTTAGAATATAATTTAGGAGTTGGAATCTCACGTGACATGACTCTTTTTATATTTTAAATTTTGAATTTTGACACTTTTTTTTTATATATATATAGAGAGAGAGAGAGAGGACACTCTTCACCTAACTTTTATTGTCTTTTCGTCACGGAATTTATTATGGAATTTATTACTTGAAGGAAGTCATTTCTATATTTGATGAGAGAATGCGTTCCGTCTCACAACAAATGATAAGGATATTTAATAAATAATTTAAGATATCATCTTAGGTAGTGTTTGTTAAAACGAGTAAAATAAGATTATATCAAAATAATTTATCTGTAATGTTCAAGATAAGTTATTTGAATTGAGAGAATAGATAAATTTATCTTAAAATACCAAGATAAGAATTCATGTGATTTTTTTTTAAATTAATAAATATAATAAAAAATATTTTTATTCAAAATATTTTTAATATTTTATTTTTTTATTTATATTTTGATTAACAAATACTAACTTAATAAATAACTTATAAGACTAAACAATCTCGATTTAAAAAATCATGATTTTTTTTATACTTTGACCATGTGAACTGAAATTGAGAAATGAAGAAATATGGAGGTTCAATTAATGAGAGTTGACTTTTATAGAAAATCATATATTTATGCAAATAGATCAATCAATTACAAACAAACAAAAAGTATTAATAAAATAATAAAAAATGCTACTTGTACAAATAAGTGAGTTACCAAGAGAATGACCGAATGTGCCAAATCACAAAAATGCCATCACCCAATTTATAAATTCACCATCTCTGTCCTTGGTTGTCTCATTTCTTCTCAACCATGGCTGTCTCCAACAAGCTCCGCTTCGCCTTATCATTGCCTCACGTCGCCTCATGACGCGCATTCACGTCGCCTTTCGATGCACCTCGTCGCCTTCATCTCACCCTGTGTTGTCTCGCCGATCATAGATGCATCCTGTCATCGTCCCATTGCAGCGCCTCACGCGATCATCGCTGCATCCTGTCCGTCGCCTCGCCGTAGCACCTTGCGCTAACCGCCGCTACACCATCTCGTCACCTTGTCGCTGTCACCTTTGGATGAAGATTGGTTATGCTTTATGAATTAAACCTGATTAGGCTTTATGAATTAAGCCCAATCGGGGTTCATTCGCGGATTAAGCCCGATCGAGGTTCATGATGAAGTCCGAATATGATGAAGTTCAGGCAAAGAAGTCCAAACTTCATCATTGGATAAGTCTGAATCAGACTTCATTATCAGATAAAGTCCAATTCAGTCATCGAATTTGTACATATTCTCAATACATGTAGCACGGTTATAAAATAATAGCTATTATGTGACAAGTAAAAATCGACCAAAAAGATCTACAAATCTAAAATAATTTTTTAATCTAAAAAGTGTAATTTTTTTCATAAATTGAGGGATCCCGTGTAATGCACAAAATAGATAACTCTAACATTTAAAAATTTATCCGAACATTCTACAAAAAAGATAGACAATTACCCATAAATAATTATAGTTCTAAAAGAATTTTGAAATGTTGAGATAAACATTACTCATAAGAATTATAATTCTAACAGATTCTAAAATTTCAATATAGATATTATCTATAAGAATCTTAATACTAATAAATTATAAAATGTTAAGATAAGAATCATAATCATAAATTATTTAAGATTATTTCATATATGTTTATAAATAAACAGACACTCGTGTCTCTAATGTTGATTTTAAAACATATTTCATCATTTTTAGTATTTAATTTAAATATCAAAGTATTTGTGTAAGGATTTTATCACGCTCTTTAATTTTTTTATTTTTTATAGACTCAAACGAGTTAATGACGATATTTTTAATAAAATAAATTTATTATTGTACAATGAAAACAAAAATAACAATTGTATTAGTCTGAACTGAACATTGGTTGGCATCTTAACTTAACTTCATGAACAAATATGGTTTTGACGACTTCATTTGATTGGATTGACGAGTCAAAAAGTAATCACGGATTATCTTAATTAAGCAAGCAAGGATTAATTAATGTATGCAAATGGGTTGCTCAAGTTCTTATTAATTAACATAAGTTATTGGTTGTCACTATAATCAGTGAATGGAATTAATTAATTAAATTTATTCTTTTTATTAAAGTTTAACCAACCAAGTAAACATGAAACTATGCATAATCATAACGTAATTGTTTCATTTTTAAGAATAAACCTTATTGTAATTTAAAAATGAATTTAAGAGCGAGTTTGGATCAATATATATTTTGAATGGGTAAGGACCAATAATTATAAGAAAACCGTGAGGGTAAACATGTAAAAATGACACTCATTTTATGGCTTGGGAAGGTTTTCCATCCATTTTGTGCCTTTCCATCACTTTGAGAAGGTGGTCATTCCTTAGAAAATTGGTCATTTTATTAATTTGTGACAACCAAACAATTTTTTGTGAAAATTTAATTTTCATTTCAATTATCTTACCATTTATTTTACTCAACCAAACATAATCTTATTACATGGATATTTAGCATGATCACCCTTGCGGGCTCTCCGGTGTTCGTGCTTTCAATTACATCAGAAAAAATAAATTATATATGTGAGATTTCATTTCTCTACACAAAACGAGAATTGAATTCATGATTTACGGGACTAACACTAATATATTACTTATCTCACAACTTGACCTATGCCTCGAGGCCTTATTACATGGATACTTGTCAAAATTCTTGCTTGGCTAGGAGTTGGGTATAAAAAAATATTGATATGGAATACATTGAAGAATTATTTAAAATACTCATTAAATATGCATAGGGTAGCGAGAATATGATATCGTACCTATATTCCATCATGATATAATCATATATATATATAATTTTATCTAATTATATAGTATGATTTATATGTTATAAAAATTAAATTAGATATCTTTTTATAAACTTGAAGCATAATCTAGTTATAGCCCCCTTTGATCTCTCACTCTCACTATGAACAAACTAAGGTGGCATTCCTTTATTATTGAAACAATCTAAAATATTGGAATTATTGCTTTTTCACTTTTTTTACATTAATGTTATATTTTTTATCAAATTGTTACGGAGTTATTTAAATTATGAATATAAATATATTCAAATGTATTAGGTAAATGGGTACCCATCAAATACCCATAATCCCTACCAAATATAAAAAAATGGGATTAAACAAAATATTATGATACAAGAACAATGATGGAGACAAGAATGTAGGCGTGAGTATGAGGAAATATAAACAGATTCCCTATCCATACCTTATCTTAGTTTCATTTATAATATAATTTTTATTTTATTATGTTAATTAAACTTTAATAGATAAATAATTAAGACTCACAAGCTTCAAATGTCATATATCAAGTGTAACATCTCGCATCGAGTGATAGGAAAAATCAAAACAACTTACCATAACGAGTCTACGCAAATTTCTCAGGGGTCACCTATATTTGAGTTTCCCCACTTCAAGCACATTTAACCTGAGAATTTATTACCTATATTCAGCCCAAAAGGTATCTAACTAGTATTGTTTCATTTCTTACTTATTCTCGATATATACTACCATTCTCTGAACTCTTGGGGTATTGTATTCTATCCCATTGAACATATGACGTTCTTGTTATGTGACTTTACAACCAGTTCCAGATCTCTCCCTCTTTGCATGACTAATGTGAGATTTGCCTAAGGTGCCTATACGCACCCTCTTTAGAGACTTAGCGTCATCGCTGAGATTTGCTCCACCGCCGCGCTCAGAGACTCAGGAATCAACTCTAATACTATCTGTAACATCCCGCATTGAGCGATAAGAAGAACCAGAACAACTTATCCTGATGAGTCTACGTGAACTTCCCATGAGGTTACCCAAGCACACTTAACTCGGGAGTTCCTTGCCTATATTCAGCCCAAAAAGTATTTAACTTATGTTGTTTATTTTCTTATTTATCCTGAATATATATTACCTTTCTCTTGACTCTTGAGATATTACATCAAGGCTCAAACGCAATATATCAAATTCAACTATGCTACTATTTTTCTCTAAACTACAACTCTTGTGATCATTTATAGTACCTTTTGAAGGTATAAACATCACAAGAATTAATAGATAATATTAGATGCAAAAAAAAGTTATTTTCATTCATTATGTAATGTTTTAGTTTTGTTGATTGATGAGATATACTTTTAGTTTTAATCTTTAACCTAAACTCGAAGTCTTGAAGTTTAACTGGTTAAATAGTTGTCTATCATATAACTCACATATTTAGAAAAAATAAAAATGATAATATTATACTATATGATTTTTAATAACAATTATACGATAAAAGGAGTTTTTCATTTTACAAAAATAACAAATAAATTTCATTCCGTTTAGATTTTAGCATAGATAATAATAATGAGAATGAGAATGGAATATGAACAAATCAAACTATACTTCATTAGTCTTTTCCAAAGTTTAATTTTTTGATTTTCACAAATTAAAGAAAAAATAATGAAATTAAAAGGAGTATAAAAGTAAGTTTGGTGCTACGCTTGAAAAACTATAGAAGCTAGTTGATTCCCTCTCTCTCTCGCTCTGTCTCTGCGTGCAATTGTTGAGCGGCCAAGCGTTGTTCGTTTGATCAGCAGCTAATCTCAGCCTTCCGATTGGTGAGAGAGACTGATTCGATAGACTAGTAGACGTCTCCTTGGATTCATTGGGGCTCACGACAACGCCACAAACCTCTTTCCAGTTCCTTCCTCTGCCTCTTTCGATCACGGCATTTCCGGCCTCGTTCTGGTCGGTAACTTAGGTAGGTTAATTTCACTGTGGTTGTTGTTGATTTTCTATTGGCTGTTTAAACTTGTAATTTTTGGAGTTGGGGGTTTTCTAGGTTTAATTCTGGGTTTTTTAATGTTGGGCGTTTCTCCGTGTTGTGTTTTCTGTTTGGGAGCTAGATATAAAATGGAAGGAAAATGAGGGAAGGAAAAGGATTGAATTTTATGCTTTGTTCAGTTCGCCTTTGGTTCCTGAAAAAACTTTAAAATTTAGGTTTCTGGAATTGAGAATTTTCTGCTTTTATGGCCATCTTTCGTTATCTTATTGCTGGGTTGGTAAATGTTTGGTATTCCATAATTTCACCGTGGTGTTAATTTTTCTATTCTATTGCTTTCCCTGGGAACTGCGAATAGCCGTAAATCGAATTGGTTATCTCCTGTGTTCATATTTAATTGAACTTTTGCTTTTCCTTTATTTTTAATTTCCTGGGTTTTTGGCCAGGTAGGATACGTAGAATTTCATTGACCGGTTCTTTGGATTTGGCTATTAGTTTGAAGTTATCTTATTGGATTAGATGGATCAGATCTGAATTCCCTTTGATGTTTATGATTAAATTACATATTTTGGAAGGGTATGGGTCTTTTTACGTCGTGTGCCTTTTCGTGATCTGGAGATTTGGTGAATCTTTGTGTAATATTATTACTATTTCACTTCTAAAATAGTGCCGTTGGAATCAGTCCGCTGGTTATTTTGTATTGTGCTTACTGAATTTGGATCTGTCATTTGCAAGGTTAATATGTTTTTGACGGGATGTTGTGGTGAAGCTTAGGCGCTAGGCAATAGTCTAGCGGGGTGCTTCTTCTTTTTCCATCATAAATGGGCTGTTTTAGTTCTACCGTAAGAAAGCAGTTTGCTGGGTATGAGGACCCAGTAGTTTTGGCTTCACAAACGGCTTGTAAGTTCTTCAACTTTTTTTCTAGGACAATATTGAAGTAGTTTCTTTGCAATTTACATTTTTGGGCGGTGTGTATGTGTTACTTATTTTCGTCTCTATAAGTGAACCATCAGATTGCATAGGAATAAATACAGATAAACACATAAATCCACGTAAGGTTTGTCGAGATGTTCACTTTCCATTAAATTTACTGTAACTGTACAAAAATATAATTGGACCATTTTGAACCTAATAACGACTTCCCTAAGGTATAGATTTTCGTGGAAGAAAATGCTGCAAAAATAGTCAACACACTTGACACTTCCCAATGGTACAGAAAAATGTTGGTAAAGTTGCAAGTCCATAAAATCATTTGAGAGGTTTTAGGTATAGAAAGTCAACTGTGAGGATTAGTTTTAAAATTGTTTTAAATAAAAAAAGGTCATTATAAACCATAAATTGGTCTTAGAGACTTGAGAAAAATCTATAAAAATAGCATATAAGTTTCAAATGTCATTTTAGAGCTGTTAGCAAGGTTTCATAGTGAGAAAAAATGACAATCTGCATCAAAGGTAGGTCCTTGTTAAGTCAAATATGGTTCAATTAGGCGTCTGTAAGGTGACAATAAGTTTATTGGAAAGTGAATACTATAGCTAATTTTAGATAGGCCTTTGACTCTTTGTAGTTATCCCAAGTAAATATAGATCTAGCTAAAACTTTGGAGTTCCTCACAATTTAATCCATAATGTGGTGCTATTCTGGTGAATATAAATAGTCTTATTATATTGCCTATTTGTAGTACTCATGCTTTTCTTTCCCAAATATCTCCAGAATACTTTTTCCTTCTTAAATAGGGCGTGCAAAATTTTTCTGATGTTCATTATATTGGAATTTGTTTCTTTTCCTAAAATTTACAGGAAATTGTTTACTAGCCATTTTCCTTTTTCCAGTTAGTGTGAGTGAAGTTGAAGCACTGTTTGAGCTGTTTAGGAGCATTAGCAGTTCCGTGCTTGATGATGGACTAATAAACAAGGTAATGTGGTACTTGTAATCAAGGTATATTTTGTTTATATTATTGACCCTTATCTTTTAAATTAAAATGCCGAATGGATAACATTTAGGATGTCTTTTATATCTTGGGGTAAAATTACACTAAACACCCCTGGGGTTTTTCCTATTTACAGGGACTGCCTCTTGATTTTTAGAGATTACATTTGGTACCTTTGAGGTTTAAAAAGTTGAAACACTTTGCCCCGTGGTGGTAAATTTTGAGCTATACCCAAAATGCCCTCCTTCTCTCTCGGTCACCAAACCCCCTCTCTCTCCCTCTCTTCCCTTCCCTTCTCTCCTTCTCCGGTGATGGCGCTTCCCCCCCCCCCAAGTCTCTAGCTTTCACCCAGTGATGGTTGGGTTGAAAACCGAGCCATCCCTCCCTCCCTTGTTTCTTTTTAGGACCCTAGGTTTTGAATTTAGAATTTCTAGTTGACAGTCATGAAAGAAGGAAGAAAGAGAGGGAGAAAACAAAGAGAAGATTAGAGGAAAAATAGATAATAGAGAGATAAATGAGAGAAGTTAGGGAGAAGAACAGAGAATATATTGAGAGAAAATAGGAGAAACTTTCAATAATTTCTTGATTCTTAATAATCTCGGCATTGTGGTATAGCTTTATATATAAAGCTATCCAGTAGTTTTACAGAGCGGTTATCACTACTCCACTACTTCATAACTGTAAATAATACTCCACTACAAATAACTGCTTGTAATTCAAAGCAGTAATTGCAGCAAGTTTTAATGACCATTATGCCCTGAGATCCTCACATCTCTCTCTCTCTCTCTCTCTCTCTCTATGAAACATAAAAATTAAAAAAAAAAAACTCTGGTGCCAGAAAGGCAGAGACCACCACTGTTATTTTTAAATAATTTTTTTATAATTACAGATCTGTTTGGAAAAGGAGTAAAATAGTTATTTTTCCTTATCTTTTAATGTCGGGTGCTCACTATAATTTCTGGAAAACTAGGGGTGCCGAGTGTAATTTACCCTGTATTTTATGATCTATTTGTAAATAGTAGACTGGTAGCTGTTGTTCCTTTCAATCATTAATTGGTGATTTCGGCCTCCTACCGACCATGATCCACAATCCCTTTATGAGACCACCAGTGGTCTAGTCAAGTAGCATTAAGTCTTGTTTTATTTTCTCTCTCTGTAATAAAGAGACATTGAGAATTTGAGAGGACTTGGGCTGTAGCCTTTTCTATTCTTGTGACTTGTTTGGCTTATCTTCTGATGACATAGTTTTACATGTGAACATGGAGTTACTCACCATGGTAGGACCCTTGTATAATTGACATGTTATATAAATTCAGCAATGGAAATGTGCCATTGAGTAATCCCATGTTATGTTTACTTACTCTTTGTCTCTGTTGGTGCTTTTTTACTAATTTATTAGTGTATTTGTTGTCATTAAAATGGTCAGTAAAGAAATGGCTGTTGAAGTTTATTTATTTATTTTTCCAAATGTCTGTTTCTGCCTTCAAGACAATCCTATCCAAATAGAGGGAGAATAGATATATAAGATACCTAGAACTCAATTAGGCTGTACATTCCTAGAAAATCTATATGGTTTGAAAAGTTTGATTTTATGATTCTCAAAAATACATGATGAAAGTATATTTTTTTTAACTTCTGTTGTTTGTGCAACTGCATTCTAATTGATAAAATTAAGGTTAGGAACATATGCCTCAAGCAAATGCTCAAGTACCAGGCGCTAAGCACTAGCGTAGTCTATGCAATACTGACAGGAAATATTTTGAGTGTCCTTAAAGAGAGGTTTTGGTTCAGAGCGGGAAAGTAGTTAGACAGTTCACACTGTTTGAAAGTCTGGTTCCTGTTTCCTTTTCCCCAGTTTGCCTATAATATTTGCAAGTTGAAGTGTACGATATGAAAGGGTTTTGACTTGTAGATTGGTAATTTGCATACAAAGAGACAGGCATATAATTTTGTCTTTTAAGAGTCGGTTTTATTGTAAGTACATGATGCAGAACCCGAAAGCAAAAACACTTGAAGAACTCAATATTCAATATCAATAATCAAAGTCTGCTTAATAATACATCTCTAAAGGATATATATAGACTATAAATCCTCCCTAATTAGGAAACATATTAAAGACCAAAATCATAACCTAACTAGAATGGAAATATAATCTCCCTAAAATTCCTTGGGAAAGAAATAAACAAAGAAGGAAATAAAATATACTAAGACAAATATATATTTTTTATTTTCTATATTTTTCCCTAGAATAATATTTCTCATAAAATTTCCTTGCTTGTCCCGCATCAGTACAACTGCAGAAAGTCTGAAGAGATCAAGCAGAAAAAGTGAAGTATCAACAAAAACATTACATCCATTGAATGGCTAGTGAGTCTGCTCAGACAAATGGCCTGGAATCTGTTAGAATGGGGCTGAAATTCAAAGGGGTATTTGATGATAAACATTATACTGAGGATAAGAACCCAAGAGCTATCTGCTTATGAGAATCAAGTCATTAGTGGCACTAGCCTGATTGTGTTTGTTATCAACAAATATTGGTTTGTCTACCTTTTATTAGATAGCAAGGCCCAATAGGTAAACTATTTGCTAAGTTTTTGTCATAGGAATCTTTAGATTGATGGTGGGTAACCAAGAAAAACTGAAATTGTTTAGTGTATGGATTGTTCCAATTAATGTTGCCCTAAGTAACATAGATGATATTTTTTAAGGTTGGCATTATGGCATAAACACACACCTGTCTATGGTGAGGGTGAGCCTTATGGGGTGAGTTATAGAAACAGCTTCTTTGTAAAGCTGCGATAAGGCTGCTTACAAAATGTGATTCGTCCCTCACGAAGTGGTGAGCCATGTGCACTAGGGATGGCTTTTTATGGTTATTGATGGTATTTCATGTATTATTCATTGTCCAATAAATATTAAATTGTATGAATTTCAGTTCTTATTTGCTATTGGATGTTTTTATCGGATATGCAGGAAGAGTTTCAATTGGCTCTATTCAAGAATAGAAAGAAAGAGAATCTTTTCTCTGACAGGGTATGATGCTTTACTATTTTGTTGTCACTTGAGATCATTTGGTTGTTGTTATACTGTCAAAGTCATGTTGGTTTTGAACAAGTGATGTGAAAATGGCTATTTGGGAAAATGGTTTTGAATGAACTGATGTGAAAATAACTTTCTGATAATTCGGGAGGGAGTCAAGTTTTGCCTTGTGATTTAAACTATCCGTTAGGGGTAGGTGGATTCATAATCCGTGTAGGTTTAAACTCTAGGGAATGCTAGTTTGCTTGCTAATTTACTAAACAATATAAATTGGAGGTTTTTCGCTTCTTTTTTTGTCCATACACTAGTAGCTGCTCTGGCCAATACGTGGCAAGAATGGAAAATTTTCCCTAGGTTATATAATGTGGTCATTATTTGTTACTATGAATTATCCATCAACATAAATGGTAATTGTACTCACATTAACTGTCTTGCCAATCAAGGTTTTTTTTCCCCCTACTCAATGCCACCTAGTGGGATTGAGGATAGATATGTTGTTGTTTTTTTGTCCTTTCATTTTTCTTTTTGTCTTTCTTGTTAGTACCTTGGCAACTGAGGGGGTAATTCTGCTCCAAAATGCCATGACCGGACAGTTACAGTGTAATAAGAGAAGCTGAGGGTCCTTTAGGGATGTCTTGGGCTTCAATTTTTGTTTTTGTTTTTTAGCATGACTTGCATAGGCCTGCTTGTGTTTAGTTGGATGATAAATGCACTTGATTGACGAATTATAAATGTGGATTAAGCTAGCTGGTCAAGAGAAACTTTGTGTAGTCTGAAAACTTTTTGTACAAATTCTGTTGCATCTAAAGATTATGTTCCTTGTGCAAATCATTTCTCTCTCTTTTTTAGATTGAATAAATTTCACATGCAGATATTTGATCTATTTGATGTTAAGCGGAAGGGGGTCATTGATTTTGGTGATTTTGTTAGATCACTCAATGTATTCCATCCAAATGCCCCACTAGAACATAAAATAGACTGTAAGTTGAAATACTGAACATTGCCTTAGATTGCAATGTAATCTCCATTTAATTATACTCAACTATTGCATTTCATGGCAGTTTCTTTTAAACTCTACGATTTGGATGGGACAGGATTCATTGAACGACAAGAGGTATGATGGTGCTTGTATGCCCTTACTAACAAATATTAGGTTATTTTGATATTTTATGTGAAGAAACATCATATGATCTGATGGTATATTAGAGTTCCCATAACCTAAGGTGGGTAATATAAATTTTCCCATGTGGTCTCACAATATTTCTGTAATATATGGTTATGCTGAGACACATTGACATCTCATCTGTTTCTTCCCAAAATGAACTCATTAGTGCTACAGGGATGAGCGTTATGTGACAAAGCTCTTCTTTATTTCAGCGATGATGCTATAATTTTATTTCTTAACCCCTTTTTTACTTCACATTATATTCACATAATTTATATGCATCTGCCTTCTTGGATCTTCTCTCTAGTTAGTTATTCTAGAAATAAATCAATTGTATTTACTTGGTTGAAAGACAATAGGAGCATTTTTTATTGGCTTCAATTTCACCTAAGAAGCACATAAACTTCTACAAGGATGTTGTGTCATATGTTGCTGCCTCTATTCATTTAAATGCGTGTTCACACTTGCCCTAGCATGTCTTGTTACTTTTCACTTTTTTTTTGGGAACATGGGAAACAATTGTAAATGTCCACGCATTTGAATCCACAACCTCATACTTGCTATGAGTGTTAGTCATCACCTGAGCCCACCCTTGGGGACAATTTAACTGTGGGCAGTCTCGTACACTGGTGGGGAGATCCTGTTTAGCATAAAACTTATTGAACTGAACATTATAACTTCTTTACTACCTCACACATAACAGAAATTTGAGACACTTGTCTCTATCATGAGGTCTTGTGTGTCCGTCTAATGTCGGACAACACTGAGAATGAATCTTAAGTCCTAAAACATTGTGAGTGTTGAGAGTAAAATAATTATATAAAAGATAAATTTAATCATTTATCTAACAATTTAAGCTTTTAGATGAGATAGTGATTGGGTATTCAGCATGGTATCAGAGTAGGTAAAGGTTCTGAGTTCAAACCTCATAACCAACCCAACCCAATATTTAAATTATCGCACGTGGTTGGACCTATTGTACATTAAAGCCTGATCACACGTGAGGGGGCATGTTGAGAATAAATAATAATATAAAAGATAAAGTTAATACTTTATCTAATAGTTTAAAGTTTCAGATGAGACGGTGGTTAGCTATTCAACAGAGAGCAAATCTCAATGGGAAAAAAAATCTCTATATGCCAACTCAAAAATCAATTTCAAAGCTGCCACTAGGAAATATAATTAATATGCCAAAGGGTGAACCTTGATAGCAATGATATTACTCCTTTATTAGTTCAAATAACCATTTTGTAAAACAATGGTAAAGTTGGGTACAAAAACAATCTTCCCCCAATTCTTCCAAAGCAAGGAGCCTTGTGCATTGGAGATGCACTTTAATTGAATTGCAATATGCTATTTTCCTAGTTTATACATTGATGTGATTTTCTTAAAATTTATCGTAAACTTTTCTAGAACTTTCAAGGCCCCAGATTTTTGGTCATTTATTTTGCCTCGATTGAATTGAGTTTTAGTCGGTTGATTAGCTTTAGATCAAGTTTAGATCAAAGGTTGCTCTAAAACCAATTGATGTAGGACAACATCAAGAACATATTCTCAAGTCCTAAAGCACTAACAACTAATCTAAACTGCGAACAAATCTTTTGATATCAACTCAACAATCAATCTTAAAGAACTTTTCGATACAATAAAAAATTGTTATATAGGGTGTCAACAAACTTATCAAGGTTACAACTTTGAATTAGGTAAACAAGGCTGCATACAAGAACAAATCTCCCCCAACCCATGCATAGTGAGGACCCTTGTGCATTGTTGGTGTCCATTTCATAGATGTTAAAGACGCGCTTAGGCTCAAGGTGCCTTAAGGCACCAGTTTAACGCCTTGACTAGGCCAAGGCGACGTGTTTTTTGGGAGGTGCTCGCCTTGCACGCGAGGCGCACCTTTAACATCTATGGCCTACTGCGTGGATGCTAATTTTTTGCATTGTTTGGATGATTTTGCTTTGGATATAAAAAAGTCACCAACTCTCTTTTTAATCCTCTCTCTTCTATCTCTGCAAACCAGCTATTGTCCACTTCCCCCACCCCATTGTCCACCATCATCTTGTGTAATTTCTTCTTCTTCTTCTTCCTTGTTCTTCTTGGATCTGATTTCTTCCCCTTTCTTTTCTCTGTTCCAACGCTGCGACGTCTATTGTTGCTGCTGTCATTCACCTTCATTGTGACTTGCTGCCACCACCACCACTTGTTACGCAGGCAGTCTACTAAGAGTTGCTTTTTAAAAATTTTGCTAATTAAGACCTTTAAATTGTAAGTTCATTTCAGCTGTAGCCTTAGGCGCTAGGTGGACCAGTAGGTTGGTTAGAATTAAGTTGTTACACGGTTAAGGGAGAGGGCCCCATCTGTTGGGGGAATATTTCCTCCAACGGCCTTATAAAGGTACCTGCCGTGTGATGTAGTGGCATGCTAACAATCAAGAAGATTCTATTTTCCAGCTGCCCTCTCTCTTTCTCTCCTTTTCACTCTCGTCTATCTCTCCCTCTTCTCTCCTTCTCTCAAATTCCTTGCTGTCTTCTTCTTTCCGACGACTCCATATCAAGTGGAGTTCTGAATCTCTTCTGCAATCCCCTCGGAATTGTGGTAAAAGCCTCAACAATCGCAACAGGGTTGTGACATATTGGTATCAGAGCTCTGTTATGGTCGGTGGGTGGAAAGGATAACTTATGGCTGAGGGAACACGTATGAAGAACTTCGAAACCCAGTTGTAGCAAACTGGGGTGGTGGTAGCGGAATGTCAAAATAAGATGGAGCAATTGGAGCTGGGTACAACTCGGAATCAGGAGGAGATCCTTGCGCTGGATCGCCGGGTGGAGAACGCCATGGGTGGAATGGAGAGGAGGTTGGAAGAGTCCATTACGCGGGTACGGGAGGAACTGGGTGCACAAATGCAACAGTATATGGCCATGTTAAGCCGACAACAACCGATAAGGCTAGCACCTGATTTTCCTCTGAGGGAAGGGATAAATCCTATCCTTCAGAGGGACAGAGCTAGTTGAGAGCTGGAGATACATGAGGAGGAGATTAACCAAGGTGGTAGAGAAGATACTGGGAAGGGGACCCAGGGGCCCAATGAACCATCAACCACAGGGGTTTCCTCTCCCTAGGATGGAAATCCCAGTGTTCGAAGGGATTAACCCACAATGGTGGATAAGGAAATGCGAAAGGCTGTTCAAATGGTATAATATCCTAGAGTTGTAGAAGGTGCCTTTGGCAGCTGCCTACTTCAATGAGGAGGTTGATGCCTGGTATCAAGGAGTGATACAGCTAAGGAGAAACCAGACGTGGGGGGAGTTCACAGAGGCTCCATGTGGGAGGTTTGGAGAAAGAAGCATGGCTGACATTGTGCCAAAATTTTGTTTTTTATACTTCTTTTTGCTAATTCAACAAGTGGTACATCGTAGTAATAATGTTCATAGTCTTTTCTCCTAAAACAACTTTAGCTGTAATAATTCTGTCTCCTAGTCTCTTCACATCCACTACCCTAAAAATTTTATGCATAATAATCCCCACATTGTTCTTTGCCTAATCCTTATTCATCATTGATTCAATACAACCCCTATCTAACCGAAGCCTATTTTGTGTCAAGTTACTTGAGTGGCCTCAATGATGAATTAAGATCGATGGTAAAGGTACTTAGACCCCAAATTGTAGCTCAAGTATCGGAAGATGCCTGATTATAGGAATTAGTTGTAGAAGCCTTGTTGAAGAAACAAAGGCAACAGACAAAGGGGATGGTGGCAGGGACCCAAAATGGAGTAGGGAGGTATCTTAATTGTGAAGTAGGTAGGGGTACCAGCGAGGTGAAGGGAATTGTGGGTCAAAGCACAACACCCTCGGGAGATCAATTGAGGGAGCAAAGAATATTAGCAGGATTATGCCTCTGGTGTGGAGACAAGTACGACCCTGGCCAGCCCTACAAGGGGCAGATCCTGTTGCTAGAAGGGAATGAAGGTAGTGACTAGGAGATGGAAGAAGAAGATGGGGGCGACGAGGTATGGAAGGCAACGGAGAAATATCTATTCATGCCCTGAAAGGAGTGGCCAATAATAAAATTATTAAGGTAGGAGGGCAGGCCAAGGGCAACAACCTGATGATTCTGATTGATAGTGGGAGTACCCACAATTTTATCGATGAGAACACTACTAGAAGGTTGAAATGTCAGTTGATGGGGACGCCTCCCTTGAGCGTAATAGTGGCTAATGGCCAGAAGGTGTTGAGCACTTCGGCCTGCAATGGGTTCTCGTGGGAGATGCAAGGGGAGAAATTTGTATCTGATTTAAGGCTGCTGCAATTGGGAGGCTGCAATATGGTCTTGGGGGTGGATTGGATGAAGGGAGTAAGCTCTATTAGTTTTGATTTTAACCGTATGGAAGTATCCTTCGAGAAGAAGAGCAAAAGAATGACCATCACGGGCGGAAAAGAAGCTGGGATGTGTAAGCTAATGTCAGGGAAAGGTCTGAGGAGAGTCATGAAGGGGAAGTGGGTTCAATGGGCACAACTCTTTTCAATAGTGGCCAAGGAAGACACACTTGAGGAACAAGGAGAGCTAAGGCAATCTTACCTGACAGTCAGCAACCGGGAAGAACCTCCTGACCAGGTAACACATTTGGCATTACTTGATGATTTATTGGTGAAATATGAGGACTTCTTTGTAGAACCAAGATCTCTACCCTCTAACCGACTGTTTGACCATTCGATTAACTTCAAACCAAATACAGAACCAGTTAACATTAGAGCCTATCGATACCCACCTATCCAAAAGAATGAGATTGAGAGGATGGTTAGAGACATGCTTCAACAATCCATTATCAAGCCCAGCCAAAGCCCCTTTGCTTCCCCTATTTTGTTGGTGAAAAAGAAGGATGGAACGTGGTTGTTTTGTATAGTCTACCTCCACTTGAATTCTATCACAATTAAGGATAAATTTTCCATACCCTTGGTGGAAGATCTCTTGGATGAACTCCACAATGCCCAATTCTTTTCCAAACTTGATTTGCGCTCGGGTTATCATCAAATTAGGATGAAACCCGAGGATACTCCTAAGACTGCATTCAAAACCCACCATGGCCACTTCGAATTTCTGGTAATGCCATTTGGGCTTACCAACACCCCAGCTTCCTTTCAATCACTCATGAACCGCATCTTTGAGCCCCACTTATGGAAATTCATTTTAGTTTTCTTCGACGATATTCTTATCTATAGCTCCACCTTCGAACAACACCTACTGCACTTGCAAACCACCCTAGACATTCAGTCCCACCAATTATTCATTAAGAAATCCAAGTGTGAGTTTGGTCAAGGACAAGTAGAGTATTTGAGGCACATAATCTCTAAGGGTAAGGTGAGCACTGACCCAAAGAAGATCGAGGCTATGGTGTCCTGGCCAAGGCCCACAACAGTGAGGGCCCTAAGGGGATTTCTTGGGCTAATAGGTTACTATCGGCGGTTTGTTAAGAACTATGGAGTTATCAGCCATCCTCTAACTGAGTTGTTAAAAAAAGGAGAATTTAATTGGGGCTCCAAGGAAGAAAAGGCATTCGAAGAGGTGAAGGGGGCCATGAGTCGGGTGCTTGAGTTGAAGCTGCCAGATTTTGATAAGCCTTTCACCCTGGAAACTGATGCTTGTGGCATTGGTATTGGGGCGGTGCTGGCACAGGGAAGGCCTATTGCTTTCCTAAGCCAAGTGCTAGGCCCTAGACATTCTGGGTTAAGCATTTATGAGAAGGAATTTTTGGCAGTCCTAATGACAGTGGATAGATGGAGGCATTATTTGGAAGGGGGGCGATTTATCATCAAGACGGACCACAAAAGCCTGAAGTACTTATTGCAGCAAAAGCTTCAAACGCAGCTGTAGCGCAAGGGAATGGTCAAGCTCATGGGATTTGATTACACGATACAATATAGAAAAGAAAAAGAAAACGTAGCAGCGGATGCTCTTTTTCGGTGCCATGAAGAGGAAAGCATTGCAGCAGTCACAATAGTGACTCCACAGTGGTACAAGGAAGTGATCAACAGCTATGTGGGAGACCAAAGAATTATGGCCTTGTTGGAAAAACTGACTGTGAGGCAAGAAGAGGTGGAGGGATATACTCTAAAGGAGGGAATGCTGAGGTATCAGGGACGTGTAGTGATTGGGGACAGGGTTGAGCTAAAAAGAAAGATCATGTAAGCCTTGCATGAGTCACCATTAGGGGGCCATTCGGGTGAACAAAATACGTATGTGAGGGTTAAGGGGATATTCTATTGGCCAAGGATGAAGGCGGAGGTCAAGGAGTTTGTGCGAGGTTGTGATCTATGCAAAAGGTGTGAAACAAAGCGGGTACCCTACCCAGGACTACTACAACCCCTACCCATCCCAGAACAAGCTTGGTCGAGTGTGTCAATGGATTTCGTGGATGGGTTACCTAGATCAAAGGGTAAAGACAGTGTGTTGGTGGTGGTGGATCGGTTTACCAAATTCACCCACTTCATCGGATTGTCCCATCCTTATACAACTTAGGAGGTTGCAAGGTTATTCCTAGATCACGTGGTCCAGCTGCATGGGGTTCCCCAGAATATAATCTCTGATAGGGATAACATTTTCACCAACCTGTTATGGCAAGATTTGATGAAATCGTTGGGAATAGACCTACGGTTGTCCACGGCATACCACCCTCAAACGGATGGCCAAATCGAGAGGGTGAATCAATGCCTTGAGACCTATCTAAGGTGTATATGCCTAATGCGACCCAAAGAATGGCATAAGTGGTTATCCTTGGCGTAGTGGTGGTATAACACCACCCTACATTCAGCTATTAGAGTAACCCCCTTCGAAGCTCTGTTTGGGTACAAGCCACCTGTGCTACCAGCAATAGGAGGGGGATCGAAACCAGCCACGATAGAAGACTACTTACAGAAAAAGAGGGAAGTGACTCAGCAAATGAAACAAGAGCTGGCCTTTGCCCAGCATCGCATGAAGCAGTATGCGGACAAGAAGAGGACGGAAAGGGAGTTTGAGATTGGAGAGGAGGTGTATCTAAGACTGAAACATCCACAACTGAGGTCACTAACACAGGGGAAGGCTACCAAGCTTAGCCCCAGGTACTTCGGGCCCTTCCCTATAACTAACAAGGTGGGAAGAGTGGCGTACCGATTGCAACTATCGGCCGACACTCACATCCATCTTGTATTTCATGTTTCACTACTAAAGAAGTCAATTGGGGGGCAACCAACAAGTTCCATGCTGCCATCTTTACCCAAGGGGAGTGAACAAGCTGTGGAGCCAGAGGCCATACTCGAGAGATGAGTAATCCAGCAAGGAGGGGTGCCCTTAATCCAAGTCTTGGTTAAATGGCAAGGAAACACTACGGAGGGCAACACATGGGAATACCTCCTCGAACTGCTCTAGAAGTTTCCCCGCGCGGTTAGCCTACTCAATCTTCCTTGAGGATAAGGAAGCATTCAAGAGAGGAGCATTGTTACGCAGGCAGTCTACTAAGAGTTGGTTTTTAAAAATTTTGCTAATTAAGACCTTTAAATTGTAAGTTCATTTCGGCTATAGCCTTAGGCGCTAGGTGGACCAGTAGGTTGGTTAGAATCAAGTTGTTACACGGTTAAGGGAGAGGACCCTGATAGAATTGAACTGATATGGCACACACCAAGAGGGGGGGTGAATTGGTATAATTAAAAAAATTTCTTTTGAGAAGCAAAAATACTTTCGTATGGTGAAGAATAAAAATGAAATTTTATCAATGAATAAACAAAGTCAATAGAGCAAAGATGCAAGCGTAAAAGAGAAAAGATGAAGAGCAGTGAAGACACAGATTTATAGTGGTTCAGCCTTCCAAGC
The DNA here is from genome assembly GCF_014633365.1 of Diospyros lotus. Classification (NCBI taxonomy): domain Eukaryota; kingdom Viridiplantae; phylum Streptophyta; class Magnoliopsida; order Ericales; family Ebenaceae; genus Diospyros; species Diospyros lotus. Next base: position 10,053,436 of record NC_068349.1, on the reverse strand, counting down.
TTAGTCCACTACCTTAGCTATCCACTAAGGATTTTAAAACCAACTTCACTATCAAACCCCCTACTCAATACGAGCAGGTCCTCTAGTCCTTGACTAGGCAGTGTACAACCTACCAATTTAATGGGCCCTCTAGTTACTGCTAGGAAAAATACAGAAATTGAAGTAGAGATTCTAAGAGTACAACTCTTAGTTACAAGCTCTCTCTTTAAATGAATGATCGAGGCTTAAAAGTAATAGAACAGTAAGATATCAAAGCCTCTTAAATGAAAATACAGAGAGAAAAAGTTAAAAGCTCGATGTAACAGTGAAGGCACGGTAGTTCAAGATATTCAATATTTTTCAGCAGCCTTCAATGCGTCTTCAACCACCTATTTATAGTTAATGGTGGGCAAGCTTGAATTTTGGACTGTTGTGGGTGGTTGAGCGAGCATTTAATGTGCCAAAAACTAGCCGTTATAAGTTTTTGTGAAACACATAGTTGACAGAGAAAATAGGTTAGTTGACTATTTCATCAAATAAAGCTAAGCATAGTCGACAGACAGAAAATGATAGTCGACTATTTCTAATACAAAAATTCCATAGCCGACAGATACATAGACATAGTCGACAGATATAAAAATATGAAGAGGATTTTGAATTTTATGAACAAAAATAGTCGACAGATGAAAAGCCATAGTCGACTATCCTTACATGATAGTCGACAGATCCAAAAATAGTCGACAGATACAAGATATAATCGACAGACTAAACAAGTATAGTCGACTATCCTTATGCATAGTCGACTATCCTTATAACATAGTTGACTATATTCAGGCATAGTCAACAACATTAAACCACATAGTCGATTATCCTTTTGAAAACATTGAAAACTTAACAAATCCTCATTTTGATTCTTTTGAAAGCAAGTTGAGATTATCAAAAGTATATTTTGAAATAAACCTCACTCAACCATACTCAATATTTTTTCTATAGGTTTTTGTACCTTGCTTCAAAACTCATATATTAAAAATTTATTTTTTCATTCATATAATCCATATAGTAGAGATTGATTTTCATATAGTCATTATCAAAACCATTTTATTACTAAGAGTAAAATATCAGACCCCATCTGTCAGGGGAATATTTCCTCCAACGGCCTTATAAAGGTACTTGCCGTGCAATGTAGTGGCATGCTAACGATCAAGAAGATTCTATTTTACAGCTGCTCTCTCTCTTTCTCTCTCTGTCACTCTAGTCTATCTCTCCCTCTTCTCTCCTCCTCTCAAATTCCTTGTTGTCTTCTTCTTTCCGACGCCTCCATATCAAGTGGAGTTCTGAATCTCTTTCGCAATCCCCTCAGAATTGTGGTAAAAGCCGCAACAGGGTTGTGACACCACCACTTCTTCTTCTGATTTGAACCCAGAAGATTTGGCTTTTGGCAATGAAATTAGATCTGGATTTTATCTCTGCTTCTAATTTTTCTAGTGGCAATGAAATTAGATGGATCCACCAAATCACTGGGATGAGATGAACCCAGTGATCTGCTGGGTTCATCACACATGTGATTCAACACCCCAGCAAATCAGTGGAGTGTTGAATCATCCCCAACACACCCAGTCTCCAAAGCCATCACTGAAGTTTTATTTTTAAAAAAAATTGTATAGACATAAAATATTTATGTTTGTATATTATATATAGTATTTTTACAATGTTTGAGACTTTGAGTTTGAATTTTGATGATGTTTCTAGTTTAGAATTTGTATGATGAATGAATCAACTTTGATGTTGTTAGTTTAGAATTTGAAAATGATGAATCATGAATGATATGCATATGTTATTATTGATAATTTGATAGTTGTTTATGCTTTGCAAGATTTTGAGTTTTTTTTCTAAAAGGTGTGCCTCACTTTGCAAAGGCATGCCTCAGGCTCCAGGACCCTTTGCGTTTCGATGCGCCTATTAACTTTTAGAACTATGGTCCTTTTTAATTAGTGAACTTTCCTAAAAATCCCCAATGCCTAGATTTAAGACTCTCATCGTCATCACTTAAACAAATTAGAAGTTAGAAGTGTAATAGAAGTTTAAAAGAATAAGTGGGAACTTAATGTAAATAACTAAGTAGAGAGAGTTACTAGATCTCAACAATAACAACAAGAACTCATCCCCCACAACACTCTCCTCCACCCCCCCCCCCCCAAGAAAATAAATAAATAAATAAAACCTTAATACCACTAAGTGGTTGGCTTTGAATTCCAAAACTTTTTATGATTAGAGTTTTTCTAAAACTGATGTTAAGATTTTATTTCACTTATTATGTAGACTGAGTTATTATGATATATGCATAAAAGATGTATAATTTATTATTTTGATGCGTCTCTGCTATGTTGTGTCCTAAAATTTTGAAAATTACAGTTGGGGTGTACTACTTTCGTGCCATGTCTGTGTCTGTATTCATGTTTCCTAGAGTTTCACTGTTCTTGTATAATATATCCTTGCCAACTTAATTAACTGGTCCATCATTTGCCCCATCCTTTCTAGAAGATTTATCTGTTGCTGCTTGCTGGTAATTTTTTATTTTTTCAATTTTGAGAAGCTTCATCTCTGAGATTAATCAGTTTTTTCATTATTTTGTCCTTTTGAAGCCCAAAACATATTTGAAGTATATATTCTTTAGAAGATATGCACCAGAGCACTTCTTCTCCAAACTTGCTTGATTGTTATATTTTACTGAAATCTGTTTGCAGGCATCTTAATAGCATGTGATTTTCTCAGGTCAAGCAAATGTTAATTGCACTACTGTCTGAGTCCGAGATGAAGCTGGCTGATGAGACCATTGAGATAATTCTAGATAAGGTTAGTGGATACTGGTAGTTGGATATTTGAGGATCAAAAAGAACTCTCTCCCTCTAAACCTCAGTATTCGTGCCCTTTTTATGGAACTATTCAATCGATGTCCAGATAATTTGAATTGTCTCCCTCATTGGAATTTGGACTTTAATATTGAACACTCAAATAGAAGTCAGAAGTAATAGAAATTCATAAAGGAGAAGCCTATCCATTCCATCGTTAGGGAGGTTTAATTTTTCTGCAATTTTATGTCTGATTGGGATTAAAGTGAAGCAAAAGCCTGATGTGAATAATGCTTGGCCAATGTGCTTTGGTTATCGAAAAAATTGGGGTTAATACACATTGCAAAAATCTAACCGTAGGACTGGCAAAAAGATGTAACTGTAAGCTTGATTAAATTAGGGAGTAAAGTGAGATTCAGATACAGTATGTAGGCGTAAAGTGTATTTAACCCAAAGAATAATTACTTCTTGATTTACGAACGGGAGTTCATTGGCCTTATTTCCCTGATTCCTGAATAATTTGATATCTTCGATCAATCATCCAAAAAGAAAGGGAGATTATGGAAAATGTTACTCAAATAATCAAAGATGGGATGCTTAAAGTGGAGTGGAGAAGTGAACTAAAATTTCTTTAAAGCTAAAAGGGAAATTTATTGAATAGGAAATAGCTATATGAGTATTTTATTGAATGACTCAAAATGTTTGGCAGTTAAGCGTCAACGTGCGCAAAATGTGAGCATAACTGATATGTTGGTGTTCTTAAATTCTGTGTGCAGACATTTTCAGAAGCAGATGCAGATGAGGATGGGAAGATCGACAAATCGGAGTGGCAGAATTTTGTCAACCGAAACCCTTCGTTGTTAAAGATTATGACGCTTCCATACCTAAGGTAATCCAAGGCAGTTAATTATGTGAAATCTGATTTTTAAAAGGATTCATCATCAACGTGATGCGTTTGCAATTGCAGGGACATAACCACAACATTTCCGAGCTTTATATTTCATTCAGAGGTCGATGAGATTGCTACATAACAACTTAATATATTAGAGGAAGAGGAGCCTAGCCGCCACCTACCCAACACTTTTTGTCTGGGATTGGAAAGGTGTTTGTAATTTAGGATAACTGATTTTAATTTGCCAGTATTATTATCTTTGTAAAGTTGATATTTTTGAACTTTGATGTCAAAGCTCGACCCCTTCCTATTTGGGCATTTCCTAGTTTTTGCGTTTCCTCTTTTCGTAGTGCCGTCTGTAAATCCATCATTCACTATTCATGCATTATGCTAATATATTTACATGTGTTTAAATTTCAATTACCAAATCATAATATAACATATATAACAACTTAATGATATCTATCCATGCTATATTGTGTAGGATCTTATTTATTAGGAGAGCGCAGTAGAACTGGCCAAATTATGCATGTCTTAATTCACAATCTTTCTCTTGATAATAAAGGTAATGACTAAGTCTTTCTTTGGACCGACTCTGGGAGTAGAGAAAGAAAATAAGATATTTTAAGGTAATATTTGTTAATTTTAATTTGTTTGTTAAATTTAAATAATTTTTTTTGTCATTGGTACATCTTTATGTAGTCCAAAGAGTACATAAAGGTGTACCAATAGTATTTTTCTTATATAAAAGCCTCACCCTTATCTGTTTCTTTTCTTTTAACTGTTCATCTTCTTCTCTTTTGTTTTAATTTCTGTTTCATTTCTCTGCTGTTCATCTTTGTTTCATCTTTTGTTTCACACTTGCACGGAAACAGTAGAGGGAAGGTAAGGTAAAGTCTTGATAATCTCTTCATCTTCTGCAAAGTCTTATGTTCATCTTTTTTTCCTGTATAATCTTCATTTCCTGTTCATATTTGTTTATTTCCTCCGGTTGTCGCCACTGCTGCAACCAACTTCGTCTCCGGCCGTCGCCTTACTCCGATATTTATCTATTTACTTCTTTTATTATTTCCGCCACAAAGGGTTTTTGTTATTTCTGTTTTGGGAAATTTTATTCGCAACCATCAAAATTAAGCCACTCCCGCCAAAAGTCACTAACATCTACTAAAATTTCTATTTTACCCTCAACAATGCCACAACCACACCCATCTCTCTCTCTTACATCCATTTCCCTCTCTCTCTTGGAATATATATATACACACAAACACATATATATATACATATACTCACACACCTATATATATATACACACAGACATGGTTGCGGCCATGGCAGCTATCGCCAGCTACCATGGTCGTGGCCATCTTTTGCGACTAATGGCGGTCGCCATGTCGCTATTATCGTTGGGGGAACTCTTGAACCCATATACATACATAGACATATATAATCAGACACACACACACATATATATATATATACACGAAAGAAGCGGCCATGGGGGCGGTTATGGCCACCGGATGTGCCCCTCGAACCTTGGGGTTCGGGGGCATCTCCGGTGACCATGGCTGTTCCCATGGCCACCTCTTTCTATATATATATATGTGTGTGTAATTATATTTCTGTGTCTGATTGTATATGTGTTTTTATATATGGGTTTAGGGGTTCCCCTGATGACGATGGCAGCATTGCGGTCGTCGTCAGTCACGAAAGATGGTTGCGGCCATGGTGGGCGACAACAACTGTCATGTCTATGTGTATATATATAGGGGTGTGTGAGTGTATGTATATATATGTGTGTGTTTGTATGTATATTCGGGGGAAAGAGAGGGAGATGGGTGTGAGAGAGATAGGTATGGCTGTGGGGTTGTTGAGAGAGATGCGTGGATGATTTTGTTACATTATTATAATGGAATATAATATTTATTTTTGAAAAAAAATTATAGTTTGCCAGTTGGGTCGCAAATAGTTGTGTTAATTTTAATCATCAATTATAAATTTGTTGTTGATGTTAACCACGCAACTTATTGTTGTTGTGTAGTTAATTTGATATTAGAGATATTTTGATAAAAAAAAATTCCTTATTTTGTATTTATCATATGCATTAATAAATACATAAAAATTTATAAATGGATCCAAAAAAATTTAACAAATAATCTGATAGAAATATTAGAATGTTTTCTATCCTTGTATTGACTATTCTATATATTAGTTCATAAAATATTCAAAATTTATTTTAATATAATCTTATTTTACTCATTTGAACAAACGCTACCTAAATGAAAAGATCTCAAAGGAGCTCACACCTATTTATAACCCTCAATTATGTGTTCAAATGACCAAATTATCTCTTTTGATCTTTATTTACAATTTTTATAATGTACATCTCTTATCTTTGTTCAACAAATTAAATAGAAAAATATTATTGATACATCATTGTGTATACCTTGGATTACATAATGATGTACCAATGTCTAAAATGCCTTCAAGCAAAGCGTTGAGACGTAATAAGATAAGGGGATATGTATGCATTTATGTGCCTTGTGTAACCTAAAGTGTACATAAATGATGTACAAATAACATAACCCAATTAGGTAAAGATATAAACTCTCATAATCAACTAACAAGGTTTTTTTTTTAATTTATAAATATCTACAATTTACAAAATCTACTTTGATTCTATTAGCTTCAATGGACGATGTTAGGTATTTTATTTGTTGTTGAATTCAGGTGATGGATTACAGAGCTTTGAGAGAGGTTGTATTCTATTATATTAATTTGTTGTTGAATTCGGCCTAGATATTTTATTTGTTTTATAGGTTTTTGGTCTAAATTATGGTTCCAACTATTTAAGGTACTTGGTTGATTTAATTGAATTCTTAATTTTTACGTCATAAGATGGTTTCGAGAGGGCAGATAAAGAATTGATTGTAGTTTAGAATAAGAAGAGACCGTGCCCCAAATTTGCGTACAAACCCTCGAGTCCACTCACTGTGTTGTCCGGGTCGACTCAGTCTGATCGGGAAGCGAGCCGAAACCCAAATCCAAGCATCCACGTAAATTCTACAGTTAAAAGAGTGGCGGAACGGAAAGAGACAGAATGGGGGATTGGAAATCGAACGAAGATCGAACAGGGAAAGGGGGGTTCTGCTCTTAGCTTGTTGCTTAAGCCCCTGAGACGAAACCAATCGAATGGACTTCTCGGAGCAAGACGTGGACTTGTTCGGAGAAGATTCCGAGAGCGACGACAATGAACCACAGCCACAACCCAAAAAAGAAGAGCGGACTCGCCAATCCTCCTCGTCTTCCTCCTCATCCTCGGCCTCTTCTTCCTCTGCTTCGACCTCTGATCGGAGTGGCGGCGAGAGCAGTGGCAGCGACAGTGGCAGCGGCAGCGCCTCCGTCAGCCGCGGAGACGACGACGACGAAGACGGAGAAGAAGATAATGGTGAAGTGAGATCGAGTTTTTATTCTGAGAACAAAGATAAAGATCTGTTTGGGTCTGATAATGAGGATTATTGTAAAACCCCTGCAACTAGTCCTTATCTCGTGCCCGGTGAGCTCTTTTTCCATCCTTGATTTCTGTTTGGGGTTTGTAATTAGAATATACTTTGAATTTGGGGCTTTCAGTATTGGTTTCTGGCAGTTTCTGATAACTGTCCCACTGTCTAGCTGACTATGTGCGTTAATCATTGTGGTGTTGAAATTATGACCAGTTCATTTTTTTTTTAATTAAATTCGGGTTCTGTGGATTCTCTTGGACTATATTCGGACTTAGGATTTTGGTGGGAAGAAAAGAAAAAGGAAAGAAAACGAAGCCAGCGAAGTTAAATATATTTGTTTATGCCAGAAAAAGGATTTAATTTTGGGGATTGATCATGCATTAGTGCTTTCATTTCCTGTTTGGTTAGGGCTTAGTGCTGGGATATTGTCTTATGTGCAGCACTATTTTGCGGTTGGCTAGGAAGTTGAGACGTCTTAAAGAGGACCTGGAAAGATGGAAAAAATAGATGTTTTATAAGGTTAATTACAAGATAGATAATTTGTTCGAAGGAATCAGGGTTATTGATGAAAAATAAGGTTATTACTCTTTAAACTGCTTATTAGAAGGCTGAAAGATTGATTAGAAACATGAAGTGACTGGGCTCTGGCCTAGGAAGAAGTTTGCTGGGGCAGAAATCTAGCATTTTTAGCAGGAGATAATACTATTAGGTTATTTCGTAATGAAATAGCAAATTCCATGGAAGAAACAATCCTATTAGCAAGTTAGTTATTGATGGGTTGAAGGTAGTCAGTGAGGACCGGGGAGGATGCAGCTATGATAAACAGACTACTTTGAGAGGTTTCGTACAGAGGTGAGTTTGGGACCCCTTGCTCATGGTTTGGACTTCAAAATTTCAAAGGCATTAGTGAAATGTAAAGGAATTGGTTGGAAGGGACTTTCTACGTTGAAGAGGTGTTGGGAGCTGTTAATTGCTTGAAGGGTGCTTTTTACCTTTTACCTAAAGTATAAGACAAATTGAAGAGGGGGGGGGGGGGGGGGGGGGATTTTGTGGGGGAGGAACTTGAATAAAACGGAAAAGCATTCCTACCTGAATATGGGATAAATGTTTCTAGCTGTACTTTTACTTTCGAATTATACTTGCCTACCCGCTTTTTTTATTGACTGGTTCTTCCTGTTGCCTCAGAACCAATGGTTCCACTTCTCTCTAATGGGTGATGAGTAGGCAATATCGGCACTAAACTCATTGTAGAGAAAACCGAGCTATTGGGATTTCTGGAGAGTAGTCCACTTTAAGGAAAAGGCTTTCTACTTTTTACCTTTTCCCTAAAGTGTAAGACAAAGTGGGAGGGCATTTTTTGGGCACCTCATTTATTGCCTTTATTCATAAGAAAGGAGGATTTGAGAAGTTGGACTTTAAACCTGTTATTCTAGTGAGGCGTGCTTATAGAATTCTTTTGAAAACTGTTCCTGCAATCCTGCTATGAGAAGTGACAAGGGAGTCCACTCACCAAGCTCAAAATGTTTGGAATTGGTTCTCATGTGAATCTCTCTGAATATCTTGGCTTTGAAGCTTCAGCTTAGGCCCTTTCTTACTATCTTAGGTCCCAATTTTACTCTTTAACTCATTGGGGGTCTCATCTCCACTTTGCACCAGCGAGCAACTCTCTTGCCTTAAGTCTCAGTATCAAACTAATCAAAAGTTCTATATGAATTGCTGACTCCTAATTGTTGATAGCTTCAAGCTTCCAATTGACAGTTCAACTCAAGCTTTGGCTTCTGGGTATTTCTATGCATATGGTTGACAATCCTTAGTCATCTGTCTACTGGTCATGATCCCTAGCCCACTGACTGTCAGTAGACTATCCTTTTGTCGACAGTTTATTAGGAACCTCTTGGTTTATCGGTCAACCCCCAACGGTTAGTTTTGGCACATTCACTGTTGGCCCATGTTCCAACGTATGGGCGGGCAGGGCATGGCCCTTTGTGAGCCATGGGTCAGGCGGGCCCATGCCTTAATCCTTTGGTCTGATGCAGGCCAACTTCAGGCCATAGGCTTGGCTTGGTACTGTAGTAGTGGGGCTGGCTGTGCTGGCTGATTGGTCACTGGCCCGCATTACATCTTATAGGGTGTTCTTTCCTTAAACAATCACCCTGCAAAAACTAAAAAGAAAATGAAAGAGAGGTCATGTTAGTTGTTCATCTAATTGTTTCACATTGAATGTGTCTTCCTGAAAGCATGATTTTTGCATTAATATGCTGATGGCATCCCCCCCCCCCCCCCTCTCTCTCTCTCTCTCTGTCTATACATATATATATATATATACCCCTATAAATCTAACCACATCTGAAATTTCCTATCATCATTTGGCTTAATTTTTAATTTTTTCTTACAGTTTTGCCTGCCATTAGAAATCCTAACAACCATCCAAGAGGGGGTTTTGGGCGTGGTCGTTGGCAAAATGATAGAGGTGCCGGCCTCCTTCCTCGACCTGGACCTTATCCTCAAAGGCAGAACTTCGGTTCTGGCTCAAAATTTTTTAATGGTCGGCATGATGAACGTTTTGTTTCTGAGCTCAAGCTTTCAAAAAGTGAAGAAACATTAGCAAGGAAATGTGTACCTATTCAAGAGGTATAGAATTTGTGGCTTTCACTCTTTTCTTGTTTTCTGAATTATGAACTGCTTGCAGGACTTCCATACAATGATGTGCTAATAACATTGATACTAGATCTATATATCTCCGTTGAACATGTTCTGCACATTCAATCAACAGCACCATATCTGATGGTGCTACATGTGTTAACAAGAAAGAGAAGTAAATAGCAGTACAGGTAGTCCTAGATTGAATTTGAATGGTCTAGTAGTTTCATTTTTGGCCTTTAGATCTTCTATTAAATATGAGTAAGATGCTGGTACATAAGAACCACAAATGTGGGTTGCAAAAATCCATTTCTGCTGATGGTTACACCTAAATATGCTATGTCTTGTCTTTTCACTTACTGATGTCTGGTGTCTCATGCATCTTGATTCACACACCATGCAATAGCCAAGCGAACTTGCTTCCTACAGTCGGGTAGAAGGTGGAGATGTCTACTTTGATGAGCGGAGCTTGGTAAGCTTCCAGAGCCTTGTCTCCCTGTATTTTATGCCCCTGATTTATTCTATTCGTAGGTTCTCTAATCTCATCGTGATTGTTAGATCATTTATATCACTCTGCATTGTACATTATTAGAGGCTCTTCAAGCGTCTTATTACCGAAGACATAGGCGCTGACCTGAATGAAGGTTTTGATACGTACGTTGAGAAGAAAGGTACGCCATAGAACAATGGCAAAAAAGACTACACAAGAATGGAAACAATAAGCTGCTTAAGTTTAGTACAAAGACTGACCTATTTTCTCTCTTTCAGACTTGGGCTCCCAGGGTTTTGGTGATCTACTTGCTTGTATAAGAAATAAAAACATCCCACTGCAGAATATTCACTTTGTGGTAAGAATTGTTGCTGCATTGTAGTATTCATGTGCCCAGCTGTATTTGTTACGCCTTTCAAGATGATCTGTTTTTAACCTTTTCTCCCTCTCTGCTTTGTCATTGTCAGACTTATCGTAACAACCTCAATAAGGTAAATGCTAATCCTTTTGAATGGTACTTGTCATGTGCCATTCATATTTTAATTCAAGAGTGCCATCTCTTCAACTAAACATGTCTATTCATTGGAAACGGACATAATATTTTTATTTGTAAAGACTTTATTGTTGAGCAAGTACATGCTTTCTATTTCTGATAACCTGGCTTACCATTTACTTAATATTTTTATTCTCTTACTGGCCTACCAGAGGGTAGTTTAAGTATTTATCTTGTTTATCTCGTTTATCTACAGATATTGGCCACTGCTTATATCCGTCATGAACCTTGGGAGATGGGGGTTCATAAAAGGAATGGGGTTGTTTATCTTGATGTGCATAAATTACCAGAAAGACCACAAAGTGAGCTGGAACGACGGAGGTATTAAACACAATATATATGTATTTCATTAACCTAGCTGGTAAAATTGACCTCCAATGGAGAGCCCTTTAATACCTGCTCCCCCTGTCCCAACTGCCATGATCTTTTTCTTATGATCTTTATCATATATCTATCCTGATGGTGTAACATGTGAGGCTTTAGGGTTAGGCATTTTGTCTGTGTCTCATTATAATAAAAGGCTTTATTTTGTTTCCTCAAGGCTCTTCTTGGTTATGGAAAATAAATTTCTGGGATCTTTCTTGGAAAATGTTTTTTGGCAAGAAAAAAAAATTCCCTTCCCATCTTTCTGAGGTTAAGTTAATTTTTACATTGGACAATCTTTACACCTTTTTTAGATAAAGTATAAGAGTAAATATTATCTTCACCTTTGATTGATTCTTTTAGGGTTCTAGATAATGGGACAAGAAAGAGTGGGAAGAAACAAAGAACTAAAAATGTAGTGAATTAGGATAAATTAATGGGGGGAGACAGATTGAGATAAAGTTAAACATTTGGATAAGTTTTTTCCATTCTCTTAATCACAGGAAACAACTTGAGGATTAAAATCCGGACTGATCAAGGCTCAATGTTAAAAAATTGGGGCAAGGTATTGCATTTAGAAAGTTTTTACTAAATTGATATGGTAAAAGAACCTAAAAGGTTGTGGAAAAATGCTCTGGCACTTTTGGTTAGAAGAGAAAGAGGGAGATGGATTGAAATTTTTGTACAGTGATTTATTTCCGTTGACCAACTGAACTTTTGAGGATTTTCACCTCCTTATTTAGGTTTTTTTTTGAAATAATGCTTTAATAGAGTTCTGAACATATAGAAACATTTCATTTTTTTTAAGTAAAATATATAAACTTTTTGTTGGTATTCTGTGAATAGTGCTCTGCTTGATTGTTACAATTTTGAGTTCGTCCTGATAACATCCTTTGATTGTCTTGCAATTGTGTTTGTTGAATTAGATGTTATTGGGGATATTGTTTTGAAACCCTTGCCACTGAAGATCCAAGAAGAGCTGATGGAGAAGGGATACATCATATTGATGCCAATGTTGAGTTTTGTTCTGTAATTAAAACCAAACTGGGAGCTCACCGTATTCTGATGGGGGCAGAAATGGATTGCTGTGATTCAACTGATGATGGGAAGAGGTTTTATGTGGAATTAAAGACAAGTAGAGAGGTTGACTTGCTCTTTTTCATCTTTAGTTTTCCAAATTTTTGACTTACTCTGGTTTTTATTTATTTATTTATTTTTATTTTTATTTTGGAATGTACAGTTGGCTTATCACACTGAGGAAAAATTTGAGAGGGAGAAATTGCTCAAGTTCTGGGTAAGCAATTTTTCCTACAGTGATCAGGCTTTCATCTTTTCCTTCTTTTTTACCCATTTTTGGATACATATTTCCTTTTGTCATTGGCAGTCATTATCTTTTCTTTATTTAGCATTTAAATACCCGAGTATGCCTTAATCTATGATAGCTTGATGAGTTTCAGGTAACTATTAATTCTAGATATGACAGTTTGATGCAATCATATGTGCATGCAGGGATTGATTTTTAAACCTGACAATTGCTAATTCAGCCTTTTCCTTCCCTCCTTACAGTCTTACGTATTAGTTTCTTGTAGTTTTATATAAATGATCTCATTGAAATTTGCTTCTTATTCTTGTGTTAAGGAATAGCATAGTAACTGATATCCTTTTCTAGGACAGTTACTAGTTATGGAATAGTAGTTTTTTATGCCTTGTGAGTAGGCGTCTTCTTTTTCCCCCCCTCTCTTCATCCCTCTTAAGTTCACACTTGCTGTCAAAGTTTCATTCAGTTTATGGAATGCTATTACTTGAATTTTTATCATGGGATTTGCTTGACTGATCCCCATGCGAAGATAATGTGTTGGATTTTTTGTTGCAGATCCAATCATTCTTAGCTGGTGTTCCTTACATTGTCATTGGGTTTAGGTAAAATACTTTACTTATCATTAGTTCTTATGCTTTCATTATCATTCAAACTTTATTTATTTTTTATTTTTTATTTTTTTGGGGGGGGGGGGGGGGGGTGATCTCTCTCTTTGTTGATGTGTCGCCTTGATGTAGGGATGATGCAGGTCGGCTTGTTCGTACAGAGAGACTAAGAACCAAAGATATAACACAAAGAGTAAAAATGAAGAACTATTGGCAGGTATGCTTTAATTTTGGCTAGCCATGATTAGTATGCAGCAATATACTGCTTAATCCCTAGGACTCAGCATCATGGGCATTATGTGGGATGATGAAAAACTGATAATCAATTGACTTTCATAAAAAAAAAGAAAAGAAAAGAAAAAGGGAAAGCCATCAAATGATTATCAATCATCCTACGAAGCAAAGTGAAACTCCTATTTAGCTAAGTTGATAACATGCCATTAAACAATGAATTCTGCTGTAAACTTCAGATGATAATTATGAACCGCACAATGAAGTATAACTTGGTGAAGATATTTGATAGTTACAGTGAGAAAAAAAGGAAAAGGGTAGAGAAAGGCCTGGACTTAAGGACTGAAAGTGAGAGTAATAAAGAAGATGAAGCCAGAAGATTTAAGTAATTCAATTATCGAACATGTTCAGAAACTGTGAATCTGTAAGGTTTTTTAAATTTCTACAGAAAGAGAAGAAAAGAAAGGATAAGAATTAACTGGTGAATTGAGAAATAGAAACAGTTTTGGATCTTAGTGGAAGGCAACGAGACTTTTTGAACCAGGGAATTCAGTAAGCCTTATCAAATGTCTTGAGGACTTCTAGTTGCTTGAAGAAAAAGAAGTGAACAAAAAGGATGGAATCCAAAACATTAGAAGAGGGATGCTCTCATGTTAGGAGTGGAAGAAGCAGCCAAAAGGACCTGTGCAGAAAGGAATGCTCTGGTGTTTATAGGGCTCCAATCTAGCATCCACTCCAAGCACTTCCATATTCTCATGTCCAGATTCAAGTGTCCACTTGTCGTTTTACTCAAGGCTTGATCTCCTTTGACCCTTGTAAATTGTGGAGCCTCATGCACTAGGGATGCTCTAACTAGCTGCATAAATGTTATCGCATAAGTGATATGGGTATCCCCGATATGAGGTGCTCTAAATATGCAACCCCCAGAGCATTAGAAGAGAACTAATTTTATTTCTAAAAAATATAATATGAAATAAATAAAATAAATGTTGATCTGTCTTCTTGCCAAGGTGTGGGCCATTAACCATTTGTTATTTTAAGTTTTTAACTACAAGGGCTTGTATTTCCATTTTCCACCTTGTTCTTTGTTCAGAATCAATTATTTTGAATGCTTCACTAGTTAAAAAAATTATTCTAGTTATAAATTATTATTCTATTCATATTCAATTGTCACACACAGATGGCATCAACTGCCTAGGTTATTGACTGATTACCCAGTTTATTACTGGTCAGTGCCTGTTTGGCCTTACTGTTGGGCGGTTTGAAAGCACTTTTTAATTTAAGTGTATTTACACATTCTTAATGGTGTTTGGTCAACCAAAAAAAAAAAAAATAAAAGAAGAGAAAAGTGCTGTTGTATACAGCAGAATCCATTTTTCTACTGTAGAGAAGCTTGAATTGGAATTTCTTGCAAAAGCAAGATTCGTAAGAGCAGAAATTTCACGGCAATTTTAGAATTGATATCACTATGTCTTGATTTGTTAAATATTGGGGCTTGGCAGGGAGGAGTGTGCCTGGCATTTGCTGACGAGGTGTTATGCTGGCTCTATGGGACGGTCAAAGAGAGTGAGATACTAACCTTCATAACTGATTTCTTTTTGTCTCCGGCATCTTGGGTGCTGAGAGTAAAAACAAAGAAGGCCATGGAATTCTGAATCTTGCAACAGATCTCACCAGTTGCCAGAGTCAGATTTTTGTGTGATCCTTCCATGTTGGTTATCTGGGCAATAAGTCCATAGAGCAATATATGTTGGAAATAATTAGTGTTGAATGATTTTGCTTCAGATGAAGACTACATATTGCAGTTTGCTCCACCCTTCAACCGTTTGGAGCTTCTACAAGCACAATCTTGTCCAGATGTTATTACCAACCATGTTGAGCTATATAATAATAGATAAAGAAACCCGGCAAATTGTAAGTTATAATTATGAATTGAGAGAAAGAATGTGGAAGAGGGTGCTTAGGAATAATTTAGACTACGGGAAATTAGTTATTCTTTTCTTCCTTCTTTTGGTAACTCTTGAAGATGCAAGATGCTCTCATTCGATTGCGTGTTGAAGCCACAGCCAGTTGGTTGTGGCCAGCAATCTGATTGTCAATTTTTTGGAGAGAGAGATGGAAGGAAAAAGAAGGGTGGGGGTGGTTCCCAAATGTAAAAGGTTCACTGCGCTCATTGTTTGAAGAAATTAGAGATTTTGTTCTTCTTTTATTTTTTCCAGTTTGGTATCTACTTTGGTTATTAAAGCTATTACCACTGCTTATGCTACTTACATTTTCATTGTGTATGTTTTCGTTTATACGTGAAATGTTTGTAAGCATCCCTCTCGTCAGGATTGATTCTGAAATGCTTATGTAGATTGCCAGCTTTATGTCGGAACAGATGCATTTTTCTGGTTACTTCAAATATTTACTATAATTTCCATTCTCCATCTGATTTTCCTTAAGAAAATTTGTGTAAATTGAGCACTCTTTAAACTGGGTTATGCCCGTCTCTGATTTGAATGTTCCATCTATGCATGCCAAGAGTATTTTCCATTCTTCTTGAGTTCTAAATCCAAGAAGCATTAAGCTATGTGATGCTTATCTATGAGCTCTATGGCATGTCGTATAGCTATATTAGATACTGTGCTTCCTGTGCTTGGACAATCGCTTTTTAATTTATAAAAATATTGATTAATAAACTCGTACAATTTCCATATTCTCTGTTATCCCTAACCCGATCCGCAAGAAAAACAAAATGTTCGTCTTGTTTCTCACTTGATGCTCAAGAAAAAAAATTTGAAAGAAAAGAAAAGTGCGTACAATCGAATCAAAAGAAGACAGAGAGTGATGGCCACTCTCAACTGCACGCAGCTTTCCTTCTCGTTGAAATGGCAAAACCAATCAAGTTTGAGGCATAAGTAATGTCTATAAATTAAGGGTGATGTAGTTCACAATTCCTTCAACCAAAGCTCCATTCTGATAAGAGAAAATGGAAGCCTGGCTTTCTGTTGCTGTGTGCTAGTGTGAGAGTTGTTCATGCCTTTTGGTGGCGACCCAAAAGCTTGGAGAAGCAATTGAGGCAGCAAGGAATCAGGGGGAAGCTCCTACGCACCCTTATATTATATGGCGACAAGAAAGAAATAAAGAGGCTCCACAAGGACGCTTGGTCCGAGCCAATGCATTCCCTCAACCACCCGATTTCCCCTCACCTCTCCCCCTTTCTTCCACCGCATGGTGCAAAAATATGGCAACCAAAATATGTCTCCCCTCTCTTCCGTTCCATTGGACGGACTGTAGTTATACTCTTCCAAATTTGAATTATGATACTTGGTACGATTGAATAGGGTAAAATTAGTATGAGCAGGGGTTGAGAAATTAGACTGATTTTTATTATTATTATTATTATTAACAAGGAGAGTGTTATGAACAGAAAAAGTTTCACTAAGTTGGCACGGAACAATACCCAGATTGATACTGGGGACTAGCAGACCCAGAGCTCAAGAGGTAAAATGATGATTTTGGAAAGCCACGGTAAACCCTCTTGTGAACCTTCTAACACTAGGAGTCTCTCCACCTTGGAAGGTGAGCAATGGGCCAAACGAGGTGCTGAGGCTGTATGTATCCACCACTCACAGCTCTATAAGGGCACACTTTAAAGAGGACCAAGACTCGGGAGCATCTCAATTCCTGGAGCCTGCAGGGGTTGAAGTTTGCCTGCCTGCCCATATTACTATTGCGTTACGATTCAAGCCAAGAGAGGTTTGCAGAAAGGGTGGGTCTCAAAGCAAAGGCATCATCAAAACATCATACAAATCCAGTGCCCTTCTACCCCATTCGTCTGGGGCCCAAGATTCTGTCTGGGCCGAAGCTTTGCAATGATAAAAACTAAGTCGGCTTGTAGAACATTTTGTGCCCAAACAAATAAGACTTTCCCACCTGCCCAAACTATTATTCCAACTATGGGAAATGCCAAAAATGATAGCCCAATGGAGTAAAAGGATAGGATAAAGTTTGTAAAATTTTTTGGATTCCAAATTGGCTTAGGCATTAGTATTTTTGTAAATATTTAGTATTAATTAAACTAATAAAGACAAATGCAACACTTAAATCGGCACATAAATAAATTTAAAAATTTATTGAATTCGCCAATTATTATCTCAAAAAATAATTACATGATTGAGGTTCACAATTAGTCTTCATTATAAAAATTAATATAAGAGTAATTTAGTTTTTTGATGTCATAACCTAGAGTTTCAACTTCAAGTCCTATTATAGTAAAGGATTTTAAATTTTTTTATCCAATTTATTATTAGTTTTAAGAAAATTATATAACAATTATAATTTAATAATTATTATGATAATGTAATTAAAATTAAAATGTAAGTATACTAAAACAAAATTAAAAGAAAAATTATTCCGAAATAATTTCTCCAAAACATTCCCCCAAGTAAACCGAGCGAGTTGTCCCGCCGGTGCCTCCCCTACAATGCGTGCGGACTCTCTCTCTCTCTCTCTCTTAACTCACAGCTGTTTTGTATTATTCCGATCATCAGACCGCAAAACGACGAGAGCGAGAGGTAGAAAAAACCTAATTTCTGTTTCCCGTCACCTAAAATCTAGGGTTCTTTCGGTTGCCGTGAGAGGTTAATCGATCGCCGCGTATATATAGAGAGATATTGGATGTATAGGGAGAGGGGAGCGCTTCGCGCATCGTCGAGGTTGGAGATGGGCGCTCCCGTTGTTGATCGGAAGCGGATCAACGATGCCCTTGACAAGCACTTGGAGCGATCCTCTCCCTCCACTTCTGCTAGGCCTTCTTTCAACCCGAAGGATAAAGATCATCGCTTCTCCTTATTAACCGCAGCCGCCGCCAAGCCACCGTCTGATCACAGGGACTCTCGCTCCGCGTCTTTGCCTGACAACAAACTCTCTGCTGGTCATTCCCTTCCCTACTCTCCATCCATATATATCTGTGTATGTTTACCTTAGGAGGCCTTGAAGTTGCAATTGCTTGTTTGTTAATTATGTAGGTGATGATGTGGTTGCTTCTTGACAGTTGTGTAGCTTTAATGGTGTTTGAGCATTCCGTGTAAATAGTTTAGTGTGTGCGGTGGGAATAAACTTGGATCACTTGGGTTGCAGTGAGCAGTTAGTGTGCTTTATCGCTCTTCCAATTTTGTTTGCATAACGTTTAAATTTTGTCCCATAAAAAAAAAGTTCAAAGTTTGCCCATGGATTTAGCAGCTTAAGGTGTCTCCTTTTCTCCTTTCCTTTTATTTTATTTTATCTTTTTTTTTTTTGGTGTTTGGGGTGGGGGGAGGCGGTGGAATGCTGGAGGGGAAGTTGAATCTTGGAGTAACATTATGTTGGTTTAATTACTAACTCTACAAGAGCTTAGGATCCTAGTTGGATTAGCAGATGTAGTGTAATATTCCAAATCTATCAATGAGTTTTCTTATACACTATCTCTCTTGAGAGTTGAGACTCACTGCCATTTTAGATTTTATCAATAGGTTTCCCTCTATTATCTCCTTAGAACAATGAATACGTTTTAATTGAGTTGCAGCACCAATTTAGCTGTTATCAATGGGTTTCCTTCATTAATAATAAATCATAAATAGAGAAATGCCATAAGGAGGAACTTTTACAAGAGAATAAGTGATAAGAAAGGGAGTTAAATAGAGAGGTCAAAAAGAGTGCCCTCCCCAACCAAAAAGTAAGTTACGAGTATGGTTCCCGTTAAATATGAATAGAATGTTCTATACCGTCAAAAGGTTTCCATTCTTGTATGCATTTTATATGACGTCACCAGAGAGAGAGAGAGAGAGGCATGCAAATATTCAATGTTTTGCCTTACAAGAACATGAAGTCCACATTACAGTAAGATAACATATGGAACACCAAAAGATAGAACAAAATTGGAATTACTACTCCTATGTTATGCTTCCAGCCACTAGAGAAAGAAGAATATGTTAGATCAAGTAGAATGACAATTCCATAGGGGGGGGGGGGGTGAATTGGGAAATTAAGTATTTTTAGAACTTCTAACAAAATGGACGGTTTTGAGCAATTTTTAATTAAACAGATTTCTTTTTGAAAAGTGAAAATCTTTCAAGAAGTTTTGAGATTCCTTTTTCTTATGGAAGAAAAAGGGAGAGATGTAAGTTTTGAGAACTTTGAGAGGGAAAGATGTGATCCCTCCCCAAGTTCTCTCTCTCTCTCTCTCTCTCTCTCTCTGTTGCTACAGAATTTTCTACTCCACCTATTTTTCTCACATAATGGAAGGACAACCAATGTAAAACTTGTTAGGTCAAACAAACATGAATGCTAAACCACTGAAAATCATTGGGACATAACCCTTCATAGCGATGTGCTACACCACTTGTATGCAGTGACAAATGAGCTAGAATTGTCGTATCAGTGTCTAGATGTAGTGTCAAATTTTCAAGGATTCTTGCATTTCCATGGATGAATGTGAGTAGCCCAGGATCATAGATTAAGGATTGGATCATGGAATATTGGTATTTTGATAGGAAAATCTATGGATGTGGTGGATGTAATGATTAGGAGAAAAATTAATACTATGTGCCTCCAAGAGCAAGATGGGTAGTGTCACAACTCCAATGTGACAATGAGAACACCCTTCTAATTCAGTGTGAATTAGAGAGTGCAATAGCGATTATGGAGAAGAAGAAGAAGGTAAAGAGAGATTGGAATTAGAGGTAGAGTAGAGAAAACAGAGAGAGAGATGAAAATAGAGAGAAAAGTTAGGATTTCTTGTGGATTTTTGCATCCCTCTACAAGCAGATTCTAGAGGATATTTATACCTCTAGCTTGGGTGCTGCCACAACAGATCTCCACCCCAATAACAAACTATTTTGTCTTTTTCCCAGGCCTCTTTACACGTGGCCTCCCCTATGAAATATCTCTAACAACACCCCCTACAGCTGTAATATTCAAACCAACACAAATACATAAAGTAAATAAAGACATAACAACATAACATAAAAGAAATGAATAAGGAGACTGTGAAAATTGTAAATGGGGCTGCCAATGTCATGCCAAGATCTTCGTGTGTGACAAGTAGGAGATAGGGCTAAAATATTGACAAAATCTGGATATAAACTTTGGTACTCAGGGAAGGATTGGACAAAGAATGTAGTGGGGATTATTATGGATAAGATTTTAAAGGTTGGGATGGTGGATGTAAAGAGAGTAGGAGATAGGATTATTGCAACTAAAATTGTCACAGTAGAAGAAGCTATGAATGTTAATAGTACATAGAAACTATGAATCAGGTAGTGGGGTAGTGGATGTAAACTATGGATATTATTGTCATAGGATTATTGCAGCCCTATTTTGTCGTCTTTGTTTTGTGTGTTCTGAATTGCAGTAACCTTCTCATCCTACATTAGATTTGCCTCACATTCCACAATTCAATCTCTTTTGCCACATTCTTTTTCTTACAAATAACTTGTTTTTGATCTTTTGAATCCCACCATTTGATTCTTGGACTTTACTTCTTATTAGTCTTCCACCATTTTTAATATGAAAGTCGAGGACAATAAGTGTGTGTTGAGTGGTTAGGCACTCCTGTAGTGTAACTTACAATCCTTACAATACAAGCAATCCTTTGTCTCATAAGAAGTCTATCTGGGTAGTCAATAAGCAAATTTATATGCAATCAAATATTCTTCTCATTTATTGATTCTACTATTAGTTATGATGAGATCATATGCCATGGTAAAATCCACAATAATTTTACTTCTTTCTTCAAAATCATGAATACAACTCTATGACCATCCTGATCACCTCCTACAGTTATCTTCTCTCTCTTATGTACTCCTTGTAATGTCTCTAAATACTTTTAAAACTTCCCTTTTCTCTTTAGTCTCTTTTCCTAACCTGGCTTGTGGTACATATGCATTAATAATATTTAATGTCTCTTCTCCTAAAACAGCTTCAACAGTGATAATCCCGTCTCCTGATCTCTTTACTCCTTTAGCGTCTTATGTGTAATAATCCCCATTCCATTTATTGTAAGATTTTCCCCAAGTACTTAAGTTTTATTCTGAGTCAACCAGCATTTTAGCCTTCTCACCAAACAGTACCATCCCACAGAGGTAAATAATATTGATTATTCTCCTAATATCACATTCACTGCCTTTGTAGTTTTTTCTTTCAAGGTTCTAATGTTCTATAATACAATCCTATTTTCTGTTCCTGTGGCTTGTGTTGAGTCCTTCCTGCATTCATGATATTCTTCGATTGGGTTTAAATTGAATACTTACCTTCTGTTATTTGTCTAGTAAGTGTGACCCACCTATCTACTTATTTGTGTAGGTTTCACTTCCCAAACAAAAGAACTTGAAAGGCCAAAAGGCTAGTTTAGTACCTAAAATATACGCCAAAGCTCAGTTTGGTACCTATGCTTTTTTTGGGGCCAATTTAGTACCCAAACAACAAAAACAGACTCAACTTGACTGTTTTTGCTGACATGGCTAATGGGATTCAGATCTCTATTTCCCATGCCAAATGTCTGTTAACTGGCTCCCTTTCTTTTTTTTGTTTTGTTTTGTAACTTTTGTTTTTTGGGCTGAGAACGGGCTTCCATTTTAACCCAACAGCGCCAGCAAAACTGATTGTTGGCTTTTTCTTCTTCCTGCTGGTTCAAAACAGTTCGTCGACTTCATCATCATCATCATCATCCATCTCTCTTTCTCTCTCTCTCTCTCTCACACACACACACGCGCACACATTTTCATTGCATGAGTTCTAAAATCGCCAGAACCCATTGTGTGATGGGTTCTGGAACGAACCTAGAACCCATTGTGCAGAATCCATCACACAATGGGTTTTGGAGTGTGCTCCAGAACCCATCAGGCCCAATAGGGGGTTAGAATAGGAAGAAGAAGATGAAGATGAAGGAGAAGAACAGCCAGTAGTCATGAGCCGCTGAGCACCACCGTGAAGAAGAAGAACAAATAGGCGTCCACCATCACTACCGCTGCCAGTTTTTTTTCCACTGTCTCCACTACAAGACTGCCACTCTGACCTTGTCTGATCTTCCTCCTCCCTCAGTGTATTTTAGCTGAGACCCCCAGTCCCAATTTCTTCTTCCTCCTTTGGTATCGCTGTGCTTTGATCTATTGCCGGCACAGTTGAGTTAACGGAATTGGATGACTGTTGATGGACGTTTGGCATGGCTCACGGATATCTGAATTCTGTTAGCCATGTCAGGAAGAACCATCAAGTTGAGTCTGTTTTTGTTGTTCAGGTACTAAATTGGCCCATATAAAGAATAGGTACCAAACTGAGCTGTAGCTTATACTTCGGGTACCAAACTAGCCTTTTGGCCACTTGAAATCCAAGTCTCATACCATTTAAACCATCTTGATTTTTGCCTGTGGAAATTCCAGAAGAATTTATGAGCTTTGATGTTTGATAGTACAGATGAGCACTTTATTCAGGGAAAGGATAAGGCATTATTTGAACATTGTATGCCATTTTCACATAAATAAAGAAAAAGAATTGCCTATTGGAGATGGAATCTAATGCATGGAGGGTGACTGCATCTTTGAAATTAATTTCATCTTTGAAGGGCCAATAATAATTAGAAGAAAATGACTGTTTAAGGGCATGATTCCATGGGTTGTGAAGAAAAGAACATATACATATATATATATTTCTGAAGTTAATACTGGATGTAGATCATTGGAGAATGTATGCAGGGCGTTTTGTGTGTGTTCGTGTTGAGAATTAGGGTTTTGTGAGTTTTGGCTTAACAAATTTTAGATTATTGAGAGAAGCAAAATTAATTAATGGATTAACAGTATATATGTCAATAAAATAGCCAACATTGTAAAGCTATACATAAAAATAATACTTGTAAAAAAATGTATGCATAAATGTCAACTTTCTCTTCAGTTTTTTATATAATATAGACATTTATGTGCTGTTTATATTAAGAGTGAGAAATTATTGTGCACATTTTATAGTTTAGGAAAAAGTATCAATAAAACAGCATAATATTTGTTTTATAAAGTAGTAAATTGAGTTTTGGTTGTTCATAAAATTAAAATGTTAAGGGAGGAAAGATTAATATATCATATCTGTATTTTGTTTTATTTTATAATTTATTTTTGAACTTTTTCTTAACTTCGTAAATTTGGTTTTTAATTTTTTATGTGTCTCCTCTATGGACACGTGTCTGAGAATTATAGAAAATTCAGAAAATAATAAGGTTTATTGGGATCAGTGTCCAATCTGTTCCAAAAGTGTCCAATAGAGTACTGAGAAAAAAGTATAGAAATATCAGCATTCTACATGACATGACAGTTAAATTTCCCCGAAGATTCTTTCTTATGTTTTCAAATTTTTTCTGGTTGGTTTTCCTGATGTACTTTTTATATGAATTACTCTCATCTTTGCTAATGTACTTCAGTTTCTCCTTATTGCAGAGGAATCTGAAACAGATAGTGAGGAATCAGATGTTAGTGGTTCTGATGGAGATGATACTTCTTGGATCTCATGGTTCTGCAATTTGCGTGGGAATGAGTTCTTTTGTGAAGTTGATGATGACTACATCCAAGATGATTTCAACCTCTGTGGTTTAAGCAATCAAGTTCCTTATTATGATTATGCATTAGATTTGATTTTGGATGTTGAATCCTCTCATGGTAAGCTTTATTTTTCTTAGAGTCCGTTCCAAGATGTTGAGTCCTCTCATGTTGTATATCCACATTTTTTTTTACTTCAAAAAAAAAAAAAAAATTTGTGCCTGTCTACATTTTTCTATATTCTAGTGTCTTATCTCATGAGGCTCTTTGGTAATGAGTTAATTGCACTTCATAATCATGCTTTTCACATATAAAGTATAAACTCCTCTTGACCACAGCCTCGAATTTGCCCTAAAGCCATTTATAATGGGTTAATTGCACTTCATAATTCCTGCAGTTGCTGACAAACTCCTTTTGAACTTTTGACTTCTAAAAGTTGACAGACAATCCTCGCACTTACAATCAAGTATCAATAAGTCCTCTATGATTTTGTTTTTCACAAATGTAACAAAAAATGTTGCAAGTGAAGCTCGCCATTTTCTATTTAGTTCACATCCTATCAAAAATGGCACCTACAGAAGAGGGGTGACATTGAATTAAAAATTGATAGAGTGTAAGGGGTTAACTGTCACCGATTTCTGGGATTGGAGAGATTGCTAGATGTAATTAATCCTTTAATAATTGAGAAGGATTTGTTTTGTGGACAGGGGGAAAATGGTGCAATTTACTGTGCTTCCAATACTGCCTAAACCTGGGGCATATGCAAGTGACCCTCAGACTGATTTATGGATCTTCTCCAACTGTTCTTTCTGTACTTTTTGGTGCTCTTGAACATGCTTCTCAATTTTAATTGTTACTCTAATCATTTAGTAATGAAAGTTGAGCAGGGACAGTAGTTTCTTTAGCCTCAAATAATAATGCTAATGATTGTTTGTGAGATCAACGTTGCCTTCTTCAATTTCAAATTCTCACTACGTATTGAAACAAATCCAAACTCCCAGGACTTATCCTAACTGATAGTGAATTTGCTAGCAGAATT